>NW_006299719.1:1878266-1880682 GCF_000327345.1 Myotis davidii
TACATGTTTTATACTTAGAGATTTTGTATCTCCCCACTATGAGTCACCCCAGTATATCCTATCTAATAAAAGACAAAAAGGGTAATTAACCGTACATCTGCTACTCTTCCCATTGGCTAATCAGCGAGCTATGCAAATTAACTGCCAACCAAGATGGCGGCTGGCAGCTGCACAGCTGAAGCGAGCAGGTTTGCTTGCTCCAGTGATGGAGGAAGTCAAGGTTCCCCGCCTGCTGCGGCCTGGCTCTGAGCCCCGGAAGCAACAATGTTTCAATCATAGAAGCTAAACAAACCCCAGATATCTGCTTTCAGCTGGCTGCGACCTCAGAGCTGGAAGCGCCAGTGATGGCAACAATGTTCCGATTATAGAAGGTAAATAAATCCCAGAATAAAAAAAAAGAAATAAAGGAGAGGCTGGAAGCTTCAGTTGCCCGCCAGCCTGAAAACGGCCCTCAGCCCCTCACCCAGGCTGCCCAGGCACCCCAATGGGGACCCCCATCCTGAAGAGGGTGTGACCAGCTGCAAACAGCCATCAGCCCCTCACCCAGGCTAGCCAGGTACACAAGTGGGACCCCCACCTTGATCCGGGACACCCTTCCAGGCAAACAAGCTGGCCCACACCAATGTACCAGGCCTCTATCCTATATAGTAAAAGGGTAATGCAAACTGACCCTAACAGCAGAATGACTGGGAATGACTGGTCACTATGACACACACTGACCGCCAGGGGGCAGATGCTCAATGCAGGAGCTGCCCTCTGGTGGTCAGTGCACTCTCACATGGAGGAGCGCTGCTCAGCCACAAGCCAGGTTCATGGTTGCCAGTACAGTGGTGGTTGTGGGAGCCTCTCTTGCCTCCTCAGCAGTGCTAAGGATGTCTGACTGCAGCTTAGATCTGTTCCCTGCTGGCAAGTGGACATCCCCCAAGGGCTACCGGGCTGCCAGAGGGATGTCTGATTGCCATCTTAGGCCCAATCCACTGTGGAGCAGGCTTAAGCCCGCAAGTGGTCACCCCCCGAGGGGTCCCAGACTGCAAGAGGGCACAGGCAGGGCTGAGGGCCCCCCCCACCCATGCACAAATTTTTGTGCACTGGGCTTCTAGTAACAATATAACAGTTGTTATGTATATTACAGTTTTTAAAATGCATGTCACAAAGTTGCAATAAATGTTACCTTGGATAGTTATTAATCATCAACCCATTCAACAAACTTTTTTAAGAGTGGGCATAACATGTGGTAGGCACATTCCCCCTCTACAATATCTTCCTTGTGTTATTTTGCTCCTTCTTAAGCTATGATTACTTATACACTATTGCATTTGTATAACATAAAATGTTCCCTTTTGCCCTCAACAACAGAGAGTTAACACATATCACCTGCTTTATGAGGGATATACAAAACTACATTTGACCTCTATATGTTCATATAATTTTATTTGATAGAACTGTTATAATTAGTTGTTTATATATTATTTTGTCTTTACTCAACTTTTGCTTAAAGACAGTGGTTGTATCTTCTCTATATTTTTATTATTATTTTTATTGATTTCAGAGAAGAAGGGAGAGGGAGAGAGAGAAATATAAACATCAATAATGAGAATCATTGATCAGCTTCCTCCTGCAATCCCCCTACTGGAGATTGAGCCTGCAACCTGGGCATGTGCCCTTGACTGGAATCCAACCCAGGACCTTTCAGTCCATAGGCTGAGGCTCTATCCTCTGAGCAAACTAGCTAGGGCTCTTCTTCATCTTTTTATTCAAGGTCCCAAAAGTGCAGAGTTAGGAACGGAGATTCATGGGAATCATCATTTGAATTGATGGCCCAATAAGCATGTACATTAGCTTGAACTATTTGGCAACTGCAATAAGTTCTCTTAAAATAGAGGAAAGATGGAAGGTCTATTACAAATTGTTTGGATTATCTTGTAAGTGTAACTGTCAAATGCAAAAGGGGAAATTATAATAATGAAGATCTCAAAGTTCATCATGGATCAGATATTTTTAATGATAAGCCCTCATTAATATCCAATATTCAGAGAGAACCATTATGCAAGAATTAGAGTTCTACTGGGAAGGTTAATAATTTAAGTGACAGAATATCATCCTCTATTTTAATAAGATATTAGGATTTGCATATGAAGTTTCTTCAGCTATAAATTCTAACAACCCCCATCTAACTCCATGTCATGTAACAGGTATTTTTTTTTCCAACCAGGTTACTCTATCAATGTAGAAGAAAAACTGTGGCTCTTCAACAGAACTTGTTCATATTTTTTTCTTTCTGAGGACACTAGCCACTGTTTGTATTTAGCCCTGGTTGAGACATATGGACATATTACATAGCAAAAGTAATTGCAATACTCTTGACTTTCTTTCTTCCTTTTTCACTTTGATTTTTAATTGTCTTACAAATATTTCA
>NW_006299719.1:1882148-1888548 GCF_000327345.1 Myotis davidii
CTAGTTTTACATGTATTATTCTCTGCTATTTTCTCAATAGCCCTCAATAGGTATTATTTTCATTTCTCCAAGACACTTCACTCTGCTGAACATTTGGACATTTCTCTTTCCCATTAATGAGATAGTTGGCTGAAACATAAGCTCGGCTACTTATCAAAGTCTTCACCACTTTATTAATGGGAATTTTAGACTCTTTTTTAGACATAGCATTATTAATATCATCTTGTAGATTACAAATAGAGGATGAATAATTGCCTAAATCACTTGATGGCTAAGATGTAGAAATGTGAATTGAACTTTATATTCTCTTTTAAGTGATTTTAAAATTTATTTTAGAAGTGTATCAGATTTACAGAAAAATTGTGATAATAGAAGAGGTGTTTTTATATATCTGTACCAAATTTCCTCTACAATCAACATTTTATATTAATATGGTACATTTGTGACAATAGTGAAGTAATATTGATGCACTCTTATTTACTAAAGTCTATGTACAGATTTCCTCAATTTTTACCAAATGTCTTTTTTGGGATTCCAGAATTCCATTAAGGATACAACATTACATTTAGGTGCCATGTATCCTTAGGCTTCTGGTTTTTGTTGCTGTTGTTAATCCTCATCCAGGGATATTTCCTCTATTGATTTCCAGAGAGAGTGGAAGGGAGGGTTTACCATTGGTTTTTAGAGAGCGGAAGTGAGAGAAAGAGGGAAACATCAAAGCAAGAGAGACACATAGATTGGTTTCCTCCCACATGTTACTGAACTTGAAACCCAGGTACATGCCCCTCAGTAGAATAAAACCCACCACCCTTTGGTGAGTGGACCAATGCTACTGAACTTGAAACCCAGGTACATTTCCCTGACTAGGAATCAAACCCACCACCCTTTGGTGAGTGGACCAATGCTCTACCACTAAGCCACACTGGCCATGGCGTAGTCTTTTGTTTTTTATGAACGTGGCAGCTGAAGAGTGCTGCTCAGATATTTTGTAGACTGTCTCAATTAGGATTTCCCTAATGATTTTGTTTTTATAATTAGATTGGGGTTATGAATTTTGGGGAGGAATACCAAGGGGATAAGATGCCATTTTCATCATATCACATCAAGGTACAAATTATAAAGATGGCATATTACTGCTGATGTTCACCTTGATCACCTGGCTCAGGTATTGTGTGACAGATGTTTCCATTGTAAATTTCCACATTTCCCTCTGTTTCATACTGTACTCTTTTGATGAAAGTCACCATGTGTACAGGTCACACTTAGGGAGTGGAGAGTTATGCTCTACCTCTTAAAGAGTGAAGTGCCTATATAAATTTTTTAAATTCTTCTTTATGGGAGAATAATTCTTCTCCCTAAAATACTTGCATGTTCAATCACTTATTTATATCAATATGGATTCAGGGAGATTTATTGTATAATTTAGGTATATAATATAATACTACTTTATTTATTTTGTCACAAATTTTTTTAATGTTGGCTATTTGGGAGCAATTTCACATGGCTCTGGTGCCCTTTCTATCAATGTCATGTTGTTTTATTGTGTGTGGGGGTGGGTTTTTTTTGTTTGTTTTTTTATTTTGTTTTGTTTAAAGGGATCCTTATTTTCTGCAAGATGCTCTAGGTCAGTGGTCACCAAACTCATTAGTCAACAGAGCCAAATATCAACAGTACAACGATTGAAATTTCTTTTGAGAGCCAATTTTTTTAAACTTAAACTATGTAGGTAAGTACATTGTTATTAACTTAATTAGGGCACCCCTAAGCTGGCCTTTGCTAAAAACATCCTCAATCTGATTGAGGTACGTTCACTGAGGTCAACCCTTTCCAACTCTCCCATCCACACTCATCTTGTATACTTATTTCTTCTATCTCCTTTCCAAAAACCAACTTCTGCGCATGGGCCACGAAGTTTCAATTGCACTGTACGTGTGCATCCACATGTGGTATTTTGTGGAAGAGCCACACTCAAGGGGCCAAAGAGCCACATGTGGCTCACAAGCTGTGGTTTGCCGACCAATGCTCTAGGTTAATATTGTATATGTCTTCAAGAAGCCTTGATTTTAGAAACCAGTATCTGAGTACTAGGAAAACTTCTTGCTATCTTCTTATTTTTCATATAATCAAATTTCTACCAAACTGCATTTTGCTTACCCTGAACATCCTATCTAATAAAAGGGTATTATGCAATTAACCATCACTCCGTCACAAAGATGGCAGTGCCCATAGTCACAAGATGGTGGCACCCAATCCCCCTTAGACTCGCCGTAGTCCCCCAGTCCTGGGTAGATGGCCGCTGAGGGCGGGCCGTGTGAGCGGTCTGGTGGAATCCTTGCTTCCTCACCGCAGCCACGAGGCAAGCATTCCGCGCCGGCTGCGGAAGGGCCTCTGGGCTGCGGAGAGCCTCTGGGCAGCAGGCACAGAGCGGCCAGGCCTCGCAGAGAGCAAAGAACCAAGGGGAGTGGGCCTAAGCTGTCAGGGCTCTCAGATTGGAGAGGGCTCCCCTAAAGGTTCCCAGATTGGAGAGGGCTCCCATAAGGGCTCCCAGATTGGAGAGGGTGCAGGTCAGGATGAGGAACCCACTCTCCCCATGCATGAATTTCACGCACCAGGCCTCTAGTAATATATGAAGAGTGGCAAATACTTTATCCTGGCTCAATTATCTCTGCAGGACGTGAGTCCATTCTGGTTTTTGAAACTTACTACTGCTGAGACTAGCATTCTGTTTTTTCATTCAACACCTGATATAATTTTTACATATTTGTATTCCTATTTTACATATGACTAAAAAGTGCTTAACATTCTCAAATGATAAATAATATTTCTATGGCCATATGTATAGCTAGTGGTTGGGCATGGATTCAAAGTTATAAGTTCACATCCCATAAAATTACAAATACTGTCATAAGCTACTTTTTTGCTTGTCATTGATCTCATACCACTACAGCTATAATCAGTATTTGTTTAAGAAACTAAGTATATTTATAGTCTGCTTTCATTTCTGGTCTTTGTCACAGGCCAGTCCTTTTCAGTCACCGGCCAGGGAAAATATTTCAGAGGAAATGAGTTTCTATTCCCAAGAGGCAATTAAATGAGAAAAGTCTTAATTCTTCTCTTTGTTGACAGCATTGAAAGGCTAGGCAAGTTCAATAGAGATGACTTGGTGGGGTTAACACATTTCTTACATTCAGTAAGTAGTTATTGAGTCTTACTATGTACCAGCAATTCAATAAGCAGTGGTGATAAATAACTTCAGTATTCTTTCCACATCAAAATAAATTTATCTCAAGGGAATAGAGAAAAAACATTTAAGCAAATAAACATAAAGAAATACTGAGGTAAGCATAAACAAAATCGAGGTATGCTTCTCAGAATTTAATGTGTTTAAAAATAATTGGGTATTCCCATTAAAATATATATTCAGATTAGGTAAGTCTGGGATGGGGCCAGTGTTTCTGTATTTCTACAAATGTGTCAGGTCACTATACTCAGAAGTAGTGGTCTTCGAGAACAGTAAGGCAGAGAAGAATGATTACTTTTATAAGGAAAGGAGTCAGGAATCCTGCATAAGTAAAAAAAAAAAAAAAAACCCAAAACATACAGATTAGAGATAGAATGAGTACCTGTATCAAAGAAAAAGAGAACCAGTACTGGGGGAGGGGGGGGGGAGCATTCACTGGTAAAATATTAATTACAAAAGAGTTTCACATTTCACTTTGTGACTCAAAGTTTGGTTAGGGGATGTATGTTTTCATTATATCCTCTATCAAATCAAACATTCTGCAGATATGTCTCTTAATTTCCAGCCAGGTTTTTTTAAAAGCACTAAAATTTTTTAATATTCAAATGTTTAGTCTCTTTTTCCCCATGCTTTCACCAAAAGCTGTGTGTGTGTGTCTGTGTGTGTGTGTGTGTGTGTGTGGTGTGTATGCAGAGCTGCAAACACTTCAAAATGTATACCTCTTCTGAGCTAGGTTATGCCTCAATTCCTCAAGTCTATTTGATTGTATATAGATGAGTAGAGATTTGAAAGATCAAATTACATTTTGGTGACATACACTATCTTCCTGTAACATAATAATATGTAGTCTTAATTATATTTTTAATTTCCTGAATTCTAGAAATACTTTTGACTTATTTCCATAGCTCATTAATTAAAAATGTACATAAATTGGGCAAGAGGTGTTTTTTTTTTTTCCTAGGGAGAGAAATGTTCTATTTTCTTGGCAGCCATATTCCATTAACCTTCTATTTTTTAACTATTTTTTTAATGTGTGTTCTATAAAACAAGTTGAATATTCATTTTGAGATGAATTATTCAGTCAAAACAGTTCTGTTACCATATTATGTAATAAAACAGAAAGCTATTGATTTTGCATTGCAAATTAACTAGTTTTATGTTTTCCATATTATGATTCATCTATTCGGTGTCTATCTATGCATGAATCTTGCAAACCAATAACCATTTTACTCACTTGACTAGGAGTTCAGTTAGAATATATTAACTCAGAACATTGAAAAGAAATATGTCAGATAGGTTTAAATACATGTGGTCATTAGAGTTTCATAACATATAAATGAAGTGTCTCTAGACAAGACTCCAATCTTCCAGTTGTGGTAAAAGGTGAACCAAATACTTATAACATAAAATAGTCTCAAGTTAATTAAATGAAAACGCATTCAGTACTCATGCAGCTGAATGAGAATCTCCAAAACCAAAAGAATGGGGAGCTGGATATAGGTGCCTTCATTGTTCAATGAGCTATACATCGCTATTGTTACAGTCAACAGACTGACAGCTGTTAGAGGGGAGCACTTTTTTTGTTGTTTGTTTTTTGTGGGTTTTTTGAGGGGGGTAGGGTAGGGGGGACTAGGTGGAAAAAGTGAAGAGATTAAGCAAAGAAAATAACAAGAAAGACCCTCATAGACACAGACAACAATATGGTGATATTCAGAGGGAAGGAGCATGGGGGGAGGTAGAAGAGGGTAAAGAGGGGTTAAATGGTAAGAGACTTGTCTTTGGGTGGTGAACAAACAATACAATTTGCAGATGATGTATTACAGAATTATACACTTTAAACCTATATAATTTTATTAACCATGGTCACCCAAATAAGTTCAATAAAATTTAAAAAAATTAGAATGAAATAAATACATAAATGTTAAAAAAGAGATGGCACCATTCTCACTGCATACAGATCTTGGTGTAATTCATCTGCATAAATATATATTCAATTTTTTTAAGGTACTCAAAATAAAATAACCTAGCTAAAAAGCATATAATAAAGAATTTATTCCAATAATATGACTTTATGACCACTATTCATATTTATTAGAATCACACAAAAGATTGTATTTTGTCACACTGAAATTCACTTAATACTGAAAGTATGAGGTCCCATACACGACAATCTTAATTTACCAGTTCAAAAATCAATTCCACACATATTATTGGGCAAGATACTTAATTTCTCTGAGCTTTAGTTTCTTCGTCATTAAGTGAGGGAAACAAATACATACTTCATAGGTTTATTTTATGGGAGGATTGCATGGGATAGTGTATACTGACTTTTTAGTACAATTCTTGGAATATAGAGGTTTACTATTGTTGCAGAAGACCAAAGAAAAACCAAGCAATGCTTTTAGAGAAAAGGAGTTACACTGTTTAATACACCAGCGGACTCAGCAAAATAACTTCCCAAATCTGAGTAAAATAACATGCAGGGGGCTTCTCTTTTATGTATTTCTGGGGTCTTTGTCCCACAAATATGGATTATGCTTCTGGTCTTTTCGCGGGTTTTGCAAGAAGGCCCCCAGCCAGGTGTTGGGGGTCTTCGGGCCATATCTGATGGTCTGGCCTGGCACCACTGTTAATAACACCCCCTCCAGGGCAGTGCACTGTTCGCAGTTTTATGGCCTCTGTCGTTAGATAATGAGTTCTGCAAGACCAGTTTCTGGGAAAGGGGCAATGACTTAATTATAGGTTATCAAAAATGTACACTGGGCTTAGGTAAACATTGCACAGATAAACATTGCTAGCTCCCCAAATATCAGGGTTACATTGGAATTAGCCCTTTTTAGCCTTCTCATTCTATCTAATAAAAGAGAAATATGGTAACTGGTGTAGGACCTCTACCCTTCCCATTGGCTAATCAGTGAGATATGCAAATTAACTGCCAGCCAAGATGGCGGCCGGCAGCCAGGCAGCTTAAAGTGAACATGGATGAGGCTTGCTTGCTTCAGTGACGGTGGACTCCAATGTTCCCCGCCTGCTGCTGCAGGCCTCTGAGCTGGCAGTTTGAAACATAGTGGCAAATATAGAAGCTAAACAAAACTCCAGAAACCTGCTTTCAGTGAGCTGAGCCAGGATCTCTGAGCTGGAGTCAGAGCTAGAGTTCTA
>NW_006299719.1:1888899-1908123 GCF_000327345.1 Myotis davidii
GTGACGGGGTGGGCCCGCAACCTCCCCATCGACCCTGTCTTGAGTGTGACAGGAGGGGGTGCCCCAACCCCCCAATAGGCCCTACCCTGAGCGTGACTGAGGGTGGCATCGCAACATCCCGATCTGCCCTGCTCTGTGCATGACAGGGGGCGGTGCCCCAACTCCCCAATCGGCCCTGCTCTGAGCCCGACCAGGGGCTGCACCTAGGGATTGGGCCTGCCCCCTGCCACCTGGGAGCAGGCCTAAGCCAGCAGGGTGTTATCTCCCGAGGGGTCCCAGACTGTGAGAGGGCACAGGACGGGCTGAGGGACCCTCCCTCCCCTCCTGAGTGCACAAATTTTTGTGCACCGGGCCTCTAGTTATTATTATAATTGTTTTTATCCAACAGCTGGATGCCATAGGTCAATTTTTGGGCTAAATATTGTCTATGGCTATATCAGTTCTGGCCTTAAGCTCTTTCAAGGGGAATGAAAATGGGGCTCCCGGCATCTCAGAAGAGTTTCTGTTTTACATGTTGACTACTTAATACAAGGATAATAAAGTTTAAGTTTTCTCTTGCCCCTTTGCAAACCTTCCTTTGTTCCTCTTCCCACACCATTCCACCCCTGACTCCATTCTCACAATCTCACACAACCATGGATTTTTAAAAACTCTACATTAGTTTGCATTGCAGAAAAATTTACCTAAATGGAAGCAGTCAATATATACTTCACTTTTCTGTCTTCTTTCACCCATCATAATTATTTTGCGATTTCTTCTCATTATAACTTGTATTAATAACCCATCTCTTTTTTACTGCTAAGTAGTATTCCATTATATGCATATGTCTCTGTATGTCTATTCAACTGTGGATGAACATTTAGTTGAATTGGTTTCAGTTGGGGCTTTTGTGAAAAATCTGCTATGATTATTCATCTTTAAATATTTGTATGGATATATCTTTCATTTCTCTTGGAGAAATACCTAGAAGTAGAATAGCTGGATCATATTGTAGATATATGGTTAAATTTTTAATAAACTGCTAAATTGCTTTCCAAAGTAGTTATTGTTGAAGGTTTCTGAAGATCCCACCTATTTCTATTTTCATGAGAGTTTGTACCAGAAATGGATAATAACTTTTGTCAATTGCAAAAATCCAGGAGAACTAACTTCAGAAGGTGAGGGGTGAAATTCTAGGAGTGAAGAATTAGAATGGCATGCAATGAACCTATAAATTAATCCATTTATCTGGTGTGGAAATATGAATGACCCTAAAAAAGAGTTACATGAAAACTTTTTTAAATTTAAATTCTTTATTGTTTAAAATATTACACAAGTCTCCTTTCCCCCCCATTAACCTCTCCCACATCACCCCCACCCCCAAGCACAAGCCTTCATCCCCCCCTACTGACTGTGTCTATTGGTTTTGCTCATATGCAAGCATACAAGTCCTGTGGTTGATCTCTTACCCTTTCACTCACTGCCTTCCTTCATAGGTTGTACAGTCTGTTCAATTCTTCTATGTCACTGGTTCTATGTTTGTTCATTGTTTATGTTGTTCATTGTATTCCACAAATGAGTGAGATCCTGTGATATTTATCTTTCTCTGACTGGCTTATTTCGCTTAGCATATTGCTCTCCAGTTCTATCCATGCTGTTGCAAATGGTAAGAATTCCTTTTTTTTTACAGCAGCTTAGTATTCCATTGTGTAGATGTACCACAGTTTTCTAATCTACTCATCTGCTAATGGGCACTTAGGCTGTTTCCAGATCTTAGCTATTGTAAATTATGCTGCTATGAACATTTTTTGGTATGGAAGAAGTTACATACATACACCACACACACATTGTGTGTATGTATATATCTCAAATATAAAATAAGACAATTACATGCAGATAATTAAGTAGCATAAAGAAAAATAAAATAGCATTACTGTTTCTACAGTGAACAATGTTTGCATATTCAACATGATGTAAATAATACTTACTGATAAGAAATTTCATGAATGACCTACAGAGAACACACATTAAATTTAAATTTAAAATCATGGGTTAAGCCTGTCTGGCATGGTTCAGTGTTTGAGCATCAACCTATGAACCAGGAGGAGGTCATGGTTTGATTCCCAGTCAGAGCACATAGCCAGGTTGCGGGCTTGATTCCCAGTGAGGGGTGTGCAAGAGGCAGCTGATTAATGATTCCCTATCATCATTAATGCTTCTCTTTTGCTTTCTCCCTTCCTCTCTGAAATCAATAAAAATATATTTTTTAAAAATATATATAAAAGCCTAAGCAACCCTTAGAACCGAATGACCAGAATGACTGGAACCACCAGTCGACCAGTCGCTATGACACAGACTGACCACCAGGGGGAAATTCTCAATGCAGGAGCTGCTCCATAGTGTTCTGTGAGCTCCCACAGCCAACCTCCCACAGACAGCCAACCTCCCCCAGTGGCTCCCCACATCCGGCAGGCCCTGTCCAGAAGCCGGCAGGGCCCAACCCTGCCAGCCAGGCCTTGATCAAGACTGGGCAAGACAGCCCCAATAGGTCCTGATTGATGGTCAGGCCTAGGGACCCCGCCCATGCACAGATTTTATGCACCAGGCCTCTAGTTGTTTAATAAAAATGCAATAGCATTAGCCTTCACAATGAACAAAAATGAAAGTGCAATTAACAAAATATGGGAAGAGAAACTCAGTGGAAAAACTGAGGGGAAGGTTCATCTTACAAACAGAGAAAGGTAAGAAATATTGACCATAGCTATTGAAACAAGAAAAAAATGTATTTCTGTATTTTTCAAGGTTACAAAGATAAACAACAGCAGAAATGAAATTTCAAAGATATGATTAAGATGATATATATATATTTATATATAATATACATCTTATAAAATTGATTATATATGTTTGAAATATAACATATGTCATATGTAACTATATAATACATATGTATATATGTGTATATATTTATTTCACTTATATTCCTTATTAGATAGAATCACATGCAAGAATTAAGTGCTAGCCCTGACTGGTTTGGCTCAGTGGATAGAAAGTCAGCCTGCGGACTCAAGGGTCCCAGGTTCAATTCCGGTCAAGGGCATGTACCTTGGTTACAGGTACATCCCCAGTAGGGGGTGTGCAAGAGGCAGCTGATCGATGTATCTCTCTCATCGATGTTTCTAACTCTCTATCCCTCTCCCTTCCTCTCTGTAAAAAATCAATAAAATATATTTAAAAAATAAAAACCGACAACATTAACTTAAAAAAAGGAAGAATTAAGTGTAAATTCTTTATCTTGAGTGTGCAATCTTAATCAGCAGAAAGAGGAAAATGGCAGTGAAGTCTAAGAGTGGAAAGAAATGGAAGATGATGTATTATCTTGTTGTCCACGTTTTTACAAGGAACAGAAAGAAAATCAAAAACAAAACAACAACAGCAATTGCTCAGAAAATAAAATTGGTCTTGGAGTAGGAATTCTCCAGGCCTACTGACACTAAAAACCATATCTTGCAACAATCCATTCAAGGCATAAAGGGAGAGAAAGTTCATTCTCCTTTAATGGTCTCTAAATTTTTTCGATGGAAAGTTAAATTCCATTACTACAGATTTAGTTACCTGATTGCTTGGTAGATATCCCAGAAGCCAGATCCTATATTTCTTGGTGAGGTATTTTATGGTACCATATCTGGATGAATCAGAGCTGGGACATATAACTGGTCACATTCATGTGGCAAAACTCCACAGACCCCCACAAAGTTAGCTGGCTATGAGGTGGTGACTGGGTCAGTAGCTAATAACTAGGAGACACATAAAACCCAGAGAAGTTCTATGGTTAACCTCTAGAGATCCAGCAGAAATGTGGTTGGAAGAGGGTTAACACAGACACCCTGTTTTCTGCACTGACTCCTTGGAATACATTCAAATGGAAGTCGGAGGTTAGGAGGTCCACTGCAGCAGTCCTGTGGCATCAGCCTCCTGTCCGCAGTGCGGTGGGCAGGGAGAGACTCTTGGGGCACAGAGCCAGAGTGGAGAGGGAGGAGCATTTTAGACAGTGTATTTGATGAGGCAAACGGAAGATATTTAATGCAGTCTTCCCCTTTTTTACTTACTGCAGTTTACATTCGATATTATTTTGCATTAATTTCATTCACCCCTGTATTCATTGCAGTGCTATTTACAATATCCAAGCTATGGAAGAAGCCCAAGTGATCATCAATAAACAAATGGATATAAAAGCTGTGGTACATATAAACAATAGAATATTACTCAACCATTAAAAAGGATAAGCCTTTGACACTAAAATAATGGAAAGGTTAATTTTACCTGTGGGTTACAGCAACTTTGATTGGAAGAAAAATCATGGAATATGGAATGACCATTCTTGAAATTTAAATCAAACTCCACGATTTGTTGTAGTTTCATATAAATATTTTATCATACTATTTTTAATAATAAACTAAATAGAAAATCTTTATATCCCACTAGTATTGAAATTGAACTTCCTACTAATGCATTATATTAAAATTGACAGTACTGATAAATATTTTGGACTTAATAGACAGACACTTTAAATTCTGTGCTAGTTATATGACTGTGGGCAAGCTATTGATCTTTCTGAATCTTATGTTCTTTTCTAATGGGTAATATCTACCAAACACAGCTCTAGGGTGAACATATTTTCAGTTAGTAGTAAACACATTGTTCAAAAATAAGATGTATAATGTCATTCAATATAGAGAACAGTATGTGTACAAACAAAAAGACAAAGAAGGCATAGGTGACATACTTGAATGCTCAGTCCTTCTAATATATTCATACTGTACATAAGGTGTTAAAATTACAAAAGTATATGGGAAATAAATATTTAATTTAGGCAGCCATATAATTTATGCACACTACTTTTGTCTTAGGTAAACATATAATGTAGTATAACTTCTGACAAATTTATTTCCTTCATTCAGTCTCATGCTGTTAAAACATTTATTTATATGTTTTGTACATAGTTCATTACAATAATGTCATGAAAGCATTTTGGGGGAGTAAGAAAAATGCTGCAGGAAAAATAAATGTATGTAATAGAACTATTGACCTATATCAGAAATTAGTTATTAAAATATTAGTTATTAAAGATTTCACATGAACTTATCTTTTGGTTTCTAGGAAGAATTCTATTATAAATGAGTGAATGAATAAATGAATGGGTAAATAAATTAAGTGCACCATATGATTTTAATAATATTTACTTGCTACTAAGTTCATCACACCTGTCTTCTTTCAGAGTTTTAAATTTACATGATTTGGGCCTTTTAATTTGTGTGGAACACGTCTGAATAGCACAGCATACCTAAGTATCGTTGCTGATCAAGTTCATCCTATCGTGTTGATGGCGTATCCCAATGGAGGTGGCTTCTTCCAACAAGACAATGTGCCATGCCACGGTGCTCGTATTGTGGAGGAGTGGTTTCAAGAACATGAGGGAGACTTTACGTTGCTTAGGTGGCCCCCACAATCACCAGATCTCAATCCAACTGAGCATTTGTGGGACGAAGTTAAAAGAGCTATCAGGCAGCTGGTTCCACAACCATCAAATCTCACAGAACTGGACAGTGCTATGCATCAGGCATGGTGTCAGATTCCTCGCATCACCTTTCAGCATCTCGTGGAGTCAATGCCAAGAAGAATCACCGCAGTATTGAAGGCAAAAGGTGGCCCAACGAAGTACTGATGGGGTGGTCATAATAATCTGGCCACTCAGTGTATATAAAAGTCTAAGTGACTGTTAAGGCAGAAAGACCGAACAACCAGAATGACCAATCATTATGACGCGCACTGACCACCCCGATCTCTTGATTGGGGCCTACTGGCCAACCTCCCCGTCCTTCCCCTGGCCAGGAGGTGCCAATCACCCAATGGGGAACAGGGAACAGAGGGTGGGTGGCAGCAGATGCGGGTGGTGCCAGGCCAAGGCGGGTGTGGGTGGGGCCGGCTGCCTGCAGCCAGGGGAAGGAAGGCCCCAGCCAGGAGCCCCTGGTCCCTGAAGGCTTTTGAAAAACCCCTTTCTGGGAAGCCTTTTCTTTCGCCCCCAGCAGCATGCAATTCAAAGACTCTAGCCAAGGAGCTGCCTGCCGCAGGGCCGCCCAATCTCTCCAGGCTGCTGCCTGTAGGCGGGAAGCTGATGGGGGCAGGGCATGGATGCCGGTGCCTCAGAGCTGGACCACCTGGCACCCCGCATACTCTCCGCCTAGAGGTGTCCAGCTGGAGAACTCTGACCCCATTAACTGGATCAGTGTTGGGGTGGACAGTAACCTCGGAGGGTGAGGAAATGAAACTTAGGGCAAATACCATGGGTAATTTCCTCTCCTAGGATAATGCTGCACTCTCTAGCCTCCCAAGTGCCAAGAGATAAATGTGGATTCGCAAAGAGGCAGGCCCCCAAGTAGCTTCAGCTGGGGGGAGGAGAGGAGTTACTCACTTCTGACATCCCCACCCTTTGCTTTAAGGCTGCATTCTCCTTCCCTAATATATGCTGCTTGAAGAACACAATGGTTTGTGTTTAGACATGCGATAAATGTGGGGAAAACAAAGTTTGTGCTTTAGAACAAAAGAGTCTGGAGTCTTTGGTGGGGGTCTCTCTCTCTCTCTCTCTCTCTCTCTCTTTCTCTCTCTCTCTCTCTCTCCCTCTCCTTCCCCCCCTCCTCCCTAACCCTAGCTCCTCAGAACCCACTCTCTCTGGAGTGGTCTCTGGTTTGTTTTTTTCTGTGTTTTTTTAACTCACAAGGTTTTTTTTTCTAACCTCTAAACAGGCAGTCGGACATCCCCCGAGGAGTCCCAGATTATGAGAGGGTGCCGGCCGGGCTGAGAGACCCCCTCCCCCACTGCACATTTTTGTACACTGGGCCTCTAGTGTCTTAAAAGTTTAAAATACATCACCCTATAACTCAACTATTCTATTCCTAGATATCTTTATTCTCTTCGATAAATTTTGTTAATATATTTTCTCATAACCACACATTTTATCAGACCTTTAAATTTAGTAATCACACACAAACTATTTCAAATCTTTAATGTCTTTATTGATCCCTTAAGTAAACTTCCATTAAAATATTGCTAAATTTATTTCACTCAGTAACAATAAGTGACACTTGTCAGTTAACCTGAATATATTAATTTATTTATTTTTAGTTTATTATAAAAAAAAATTATTGACTTTATTGGGGTGACACTGGTTAATAAAATTATGTAGGTGTCAAGTATACAGTTCTAAAATACATCAGTTATGTATTACATTGTGTGTTCACCATCCAAGTCAAGTCTCTTTCTGTCAGCATTTATCCTCCACTTATGCTCTTCTCCCCACCTCCGCCCTCTTTTGCCTCTGGCAATCACCATGCTGTTTTCTGTATCTACTAGAGGCCCGATGCATGAAATTCATGCAAGAGTAGGTATTCCTTCCCCCAGCTGCCAGCACCAGCTTCCCTCCAGCACCCGGAACCCAGGCTTCCCTCACAGCCCAGGCTTCATCCAGAAGGTCGCCTGGAAGGATGTCTGCTCTAATTAGCATATTATGCTTTTATTATTATAGATGGATTTTGTTGTTGTTTTTTTTTCTTGCTTAATCCCTTCGCATTTTTGCCCTTGCCCACCAATACTCCCCCCTGTGACAACAGTCATTCTGTTCTCTGTATCTTTTTTATCCACTCATTTACTGATGATTAGTGACTTTCAGCATCTTTTTATATGTCTATTGGCCATCTGTATGTCCCCTTTGGAGGGGTTCTTCACGCTTTTAAAAAGTGGATTGTTTTTTTGTTGTTGTTTTGGCATGTTTTTTTTAGTGTTGAGCTATATGAGTTCTTTATAAATTCAAAATGGATTAAAGGTAAGACTCAAAATCATAAAAATCCTAGAAGTGAACATAGGCAGTAAAATATCAGACATTCAAGTTGGTTCCATAGTGTAATGGTTAGCACTCTGGACTCTGAAACTATCAGACATTCCTTGTAACTATATTTTCTCTGATATATCTCCTCAGGCAAGGAAAACAAAAGAAAAAATAAACAGATGGTCTACCCCAAACTAAAAAGTAAACAGCAAAGAATCCACAAAATGAAGAGACAAACCCACTAATAGGAGAACATATTTGCCAGTGATATATCTTATAAATATTCAATATATATCCATATTTTTATATTAAATCTTTTAAAACTAATTACTTAGTCAAATTACAAGTTCACTTATTTCCTACTAATTTCTCCCCAGGTTAGCATTCCTGTTACAGGAATCTCATAATGTCATTAAGGTAAGTGCCAGGTCAATTGTCACTCTGCTATCTGCTATGACATATTATTCCTAGTTTTGTCTTATTTTTTATTTATTTTTATTTTTTGGTGGAAAGAGATCAACCGATGAACTTGCATGTATATGTGTGTAACTAGTGTTGTCTTATTGTTGTTGGTTTGATTGGTTGTTTTTTGTTTTACCTTGTAACTGCTACCTATTGCATATCTGCACTCCTATTATGACCTTCAGTGATCAGGTAGGTCATTGGTAGTAACTATGTATTGCTCTGCCTCCAGCATCTCAGTTGCTTTAAAAATTTTGTTGGTATATTCTTACTCCTCATGGGAGTCACTGGAAATTTTGTATCCCCCGCATACATCAACATTAGATACTCAGACAATTGAATAAGGTGGGGACTGGCCTCCCTAACAAACATTCTCTATCCCTCATTTATCAATTACATAATTATTTAAAAATATATATATATGTATATATATATATTTTTTAATGATTTCAGAGAGTTCTGAGCAGCAATCCAGTTGTGACCCCCTGGTTCATAGGTGAATGCTCAACCACTGAGCAACACCAGCCAGGCCAATTACACAATTCTTATTTAGCTTTTAAAATTCACCTCACCAAGTCTTTATCAACTGTTTTTTTTCTGCCTGATTGTTGTTCTGCTATGATTTCTACTTGTGAACATGTTTATGATTTTTTCCCCATAGTCCCTATCATCATATTAAGAAAATAGCATGTTTCTTATTTATAACTGTTCATTGTCTATTTCACCTAATTAGAATAGAAGTTCTACCACAAGGGTAAATATTTTTGTTTTTATTTTTTTCTGCTGCTCTACTCAAAGCCTGGAACATGTAGTAGCAATCCCACCAGTATTTGGTGAATAGATTTGTTTATTGTCTGGCTTCCTTGTTAGATTGGGTTTTTCGAGCCAAAGGCACTGTTGTTGTTTTTTTGTTATACCCGTAGTGATTATCACAGAATCTGTCTAATAGTGACCATTCAATCAACTTTTATTGACTAGATGTCACAATATAGTCTTACCTTAACAGATTAACTTCAAATTAACAGTAGAAAAGACTTGACATAAAGTTATTTGAAACCTTAATGTAGAAGTCGGCCTTATTCTATACACCACTTTTGTTGCATTTTTCAATAGAATTCCTTCCTCCTAAACTTGTGTGATTGCATATATCACATTCAATTGCCTTTATGTATTACATTTATCTTCCTTATTAGATTTTGAATCATTTGGGTAAAGACTCATATATTATTAATCTTTGTATATAAGTACAACATCTTTCAGTGTCTTTCAGAAAATGAAAAAAGATGTTCAAGAGAAAAAAAAGTGATTCACAAACCAGTGCCTCTTGAGGTTTTCCTAAATTGTTGGAAGAAAGGTATACTTTTCATTAAAGGAAATGGTCTCCTAATAGCTAGAGAAAACTATGTAATCATATTATCTTAGTGGTGAAGAAACCTTAAATTAGCTAGTGAGAATCACTAGATTGAGTGATACTCATAATGAGTATACTCATAATGAGACTGAGGACCTCTGTATGTGGTATTTCATTCCTCTGGGTTGCAGGACCTCAGCTCTTTCCTTAATATTAGTTGCATTTTGAAAGTCGTTGCTGTATTCTTGGATTCTGTAACTGCAATTAAAACATAGGACTTGATTTTTTCACTACCGTATTACTTGTGTTTAATAAATGCTTGATGGGTGGATAGATGCATGGATGAATGAAGGATTTATTAATGAATGGCATGTGACTTTGGGCTAGTTATTTTTCACCCCATGATTCTTTGGTTGCAACTGTAAATAATATTTTTAATCCATAGTTCATTCCTCTAGCACTTAATATTCTACCAATAATTAATTCTTCAACCCAGGATCACCAAAACTATCTATTTTTTTCTAAATCATATAATCATTTTTATGATCTAATTATTAGAGTTGTATACATATTCATATATTACCACTTGTCCACTAGAAATATATTTAAGCTTTTGTTACATATTCTTAAATTATAAGACAATTTTCCTATGTTATCTTACTTAGCCTTTAAAATTACTATAAGCTAAATATTATATATATTATCTATACAAACAGAGTCAGACCAATTAATTTCCTAGCAAGAACTTCTGTACAGTTTTTAAGCCTGTAAAAATGAAAAGATGTCTTGGGAAGAGTAAGAAATAAATCTGGAGATATGAATAATGAGAAAAAGGAAGGGGATGGTTAATGGAGTCTCTAACTCAATGCAAATATTCAATTGAGGGTAAATGTCAAATTGAAGATAGATTTACCAAAGCAATAATTGAATTCCTCATCTGCTTGTCAAGTGCTCAGATCTTCTCTCAGAGGGTGCAGAATCAGTCAAGAAGCTAATCCAAATAAAAACGTGGTCAAATTAAGTGGAAATATACAGAAGCAGTTTTGATCATGTGATCTTAATAATGTAAGTCAAAACAGAACAATTGTACTTCATTTTTAACACTTTTAAGATTTTTATTTAGGCAGGTGAGCTAAGCACTCTGTTATTTACCCCAAACTTTGAATATTGGTTGGCGATAACTTGGTGTTTATTCATGTGTGCCAGTAATTTTATAGTAATTAGTTTGGAGTTGTTAGTCTTGCTGATGGTGGAGTGGAGAGCACCTTTCTAGGATTAATCATAACCCTTATTGTTCAATGTCTTTGATTCTCCTTGATAAGACTGGGTACAAATGGGACCAAGAATTTGCTTTGATTTCTGTGTGGATCAGTCAACTTTTATCTGTTTTATCCACATGATTCTAAAAGCATCTAGAAAAATATATGACAAACATTAGAAAAAGTAATAAGTATTTTTGAATTGAATTAAGTTATATTTTCAATCCCCTGTAACAGGATCACCAAAATCCTACTGAAAATTCAAAGCCCTTGCCCTACATATGTCCAAGACAAGCATGATATCATCATATAAAGGGAACCCCCATTTTATTTTAATGTTATAACCATTTTGAAGTCAACCCTAATAGCAAAAATAAGATGGTTAGAAACTGGATCTAGCCCCAAGTTTAGGCTTATTGATTCTCTTATTTTAGAAAAAAAAACTACCTAGAACATAAAAATGCAGAGAGAAAAGTGATAACCCACTAAGCTTGTGATATAAATATAGAATGATTTATTTTAGAGTTCTGGTCATATAGTGATTTTATTTCTGTGATATTCTTCACTAATTTAAGTAACACACACATTAACTAATTAATTCGAAGGAAAAGTTTATGAAAGGGGAGAAATCCTTCCAAACAAGCCTCATGGCATGCATCTCAGACTATGGAGCCTGCTGTCCCCTTAGAAGAGCAAGTGTTCAGATTGAGGCCTAAAAACCCAGAATACAATGGCTTCATATCTGCAGAGATCTACTGTACCAATGCTTCTAAAAATAATTCACAGAGAACTTCTTTTCCTTTGAATTTCAAAGATTTTTATCTTCTTCTTCTATGGTGTACTGTGTGTTTTAAGATTCTTAGCCATAGGATTTAACCTTTATGTCACTGACAAACTACAGCCCAGAAGCTAACATTAAATTCGATTGTAAAATTATAAAAAAAAATATGTAATTTGCATTTAATTCATATCTCAGCATGATATAAAGAAAAGTAGTTGGGCTTTGGGGGAAAAAGATCCTGGTGTGAAGCTTGAATTTCTTAATATATCTGTGATGAAATGAAGTAGCAAAGAGGTCACGGAGTACCTGTTTGAAGAGAAGGAATACCGCTCAGATAAGGTGAGATGTGAATAGAAACACGAAGGATCAGAGGGAGTGAGAGAAGAGGATGTTTTCTGGCAAGGGGAATAACAAATGCCAGATTCCAGAGGGAGCGTCACATTTGGTGTGTTTAAGGAACAGTGAGGAGCCCAATGTGGGTGACAGAAAGCAAATGACATACAGTGAAAAAAAGGAAAAAAAAGAGGTTAAATAGGCAACGTGACTAGATTATGTGAACCATTGTAAGGGACTTGGCTTTTACTCTGAAATGGAAAATCATTGAAAGGTATAAGGATAGAAGTGACATGATCAATTTAAACTTTTTAAAAAATAATTCTATCTGCTATATTGAGAACTGGTTATAGGAAGGTAAAGATTAAAGCAGGTAGGTTGGTGTAGGAATTAATATCCCTTATCTGGAGTAAAATGTTAGGTACCACATTCATTGTTTTGGAAATTTATTATTAATCCCCCAAACTGAATTCAACACAGACCAGGGGCCCACGAGAGACAAATGTGTACATACCACATCCTCCTCTGTATTGAGTTCACTTGGTGGCATGAGTACATTCTTATAGCATTTAATTCAGCAACTGTTCATTGAATGTCAACTTTTGAACTATAGTACTATATTAGGTGGTATGGTGGAAAGAACTGACTATAGGAAGTTTTTCTATTTAAAATGCCTGTACCCTCATTCAAGTTAACATTACTGAATGTGTAATATTTGCAGATAGCTGTGTTCAACCGTAGGGGTGAGGCAAAGGGCACACTCTCTGCCTCAAGCAGCCCTCTACAATGACGTTTATAAAAAATGGGCTAGGGTGAATAATAACCTTTAATATAATATTAATGTAGAAATTGCATATGGAACATAAAAACATTTAGGGAAGACAAAAGAGACTAGGAGGGGAAGATGCAAAATTAATGCTACTGTATTTCAGTAATGAAAAAAACACTATGATGGTTTTTTTTTTCTTTAATTTTGTTTATTTTTGGAAATTTCTTAGAAAATGTTCAAATATTTTGTTTAAAATGAATATTTACACACTGTAAAAAATAGGATGAATTAGTTTATTCAGATAAAATTTTATGGTGTATTTAAAAATATAAAATATCCTAAGAGCTTTAAAATATACTACTGGGGGTGAGTTGATGGAAAGCAGAAATCGAGAAACATTACTGAGCCTTAAAAACAAAAGGAAAAGAAAAGGGACATATGTAATACTTTCAACAATAAAGATAAATTAAAAACAAACAAATAAAACCACAAAAAGTACTTAGTTGGCCCCAAGAGAAGGTTTGAATTTTGGAACACAACATTTGTTTTTGGAATCCTATCCGGAAAACCATAGAATTCAAAGCTTTTAAGTTAGGAGATCTAACAGGAGATCATCCCCACATCTACACTAATAAAAGACAAACATGCAAATTGACCGTACCTTCACTACAACTTAAGCTACACCCACCAACCAATCAGAGCGACTATATGCAAATTAACCCAACCAAGATGGTGGCTGGAAGGCACAGAGCTGGAGCAAGCAGGAGGCTTGGTTGCCCTGGAGAGGGAGGAAGCCAAAGCTTCCCAAAGCAACAAAGTTTCAATTATAGAAGGTAAATAAACCCCAGATACCTGCTTTCAGCCAGCCATGGCCACGGATCTGGAGTGAGCAGAAGTGGGTTGCCCCTGGAAATGGAGGAAGCCAAGCCCACCCTGGTCAACTCTGAGCTCCACTCAAAGCTACAAAGTTTCAATTATAGAAGGGAAATAAATCCCAAGAATAAAGAAAAGAAAAAAAGGAGAAGGTGGGAGCTTCCATCACCAGGTGGGGGAGAGAGGGCTTGGCTAGCCTAAAAACGGCCCTCAGCCCCTCACTCAGACTGGCCAGGGACTCCAGGGGGGACCCCCCAACCCTAAATGGGGTGTGGCCAGCCTGAAAACGGTCATCAGCCCCTCACCCAGGCTGGCCAAACCTCCATGGGGTGAGGGTCCCCACTAGGCGGGGGTGCTTGACCAGACTGCAAACAGCCATCAGCCCCTCACCCAGGCTGGCTAGGCACCCCAGCGGGACCCCCACTTGTGCACTAGTCCTCTATTCTAAATAATAAAAGGGTAATATGCAAACTGACCCTAACAGCAGAACCACTGGGAATGACTGGTCACTATGACACACACTGACCATCAGGAGGCAGACACTCAATGCAAGAGCTGCCCCCTGGTGGTCAGTGTGCTACCACATAGGGAACTCTGCTCAGCCACAAGCCAGTACAGCGGTGGTGGTGGGAGCCTCTCCCACCTCCTCAGCAGCACTAAGAATGTCTGACTGCGGCTTAGGCCTGATCCCCGCTGGCAAGTGGACATCCCCTGAGGGCTGCTGGGCTGCCAGAGGGATGTCTGACTGCAAGCTTGGGCCTGATCCCCCAGGGAGCTGGCCTATGCCAGCAGGTGGACATCCTCCACGGGGTCCCAGACTGTAAGTGGGCATAGGCTGGGCAGAGGGACCACCCCAGAGTGCAAAAATTTTTGTGCACCGGGCCTCTAGTCTATATGTATAAAGGCCAAGCAACTGGAATGCCAGAGAGACCAGAACAACTGGAACAACCGGTCGCAATGACTCCCACTGCAGCAGTCCAACTGGCCTGATCGGGGAGCAGCCCCTCCCTCTGGCCAAACCCTCCCTTTGGCCTGCCCTGCCTCTAGTAGGCCCCCCCGACCCCGATCGAGGGAGGGCTGACTGGCCAACCACCCACATCCACTCCCCCCCACCAGCCTGGACCGATCAGCCCCATTGGTGGGGGCGCAGCTGGACCCCACCGATGCACAAATTTGTGCAGCGGGCCTCTAGTTTACTTATAATTTCAAAGTGGGACACACTCAGGGTAAAGACACCTTCAAGTCATTTCAAGGAGAGGGCAAGGGAGGTTGTTTTGGTAATGAACAGAAAAGGAGGAGGGAGTATGTGCATTTTAGATATTAGAATTATCTGAAATAATGTTAAAATAACTATGCTTATTATAGTTAAAGAATTAATAGCTTGACAATATGTACAGGAAGAGGTGAATTTTCTGTGAAGAGGTTAATAAAGCTTAAACTTCAGTTCGCTTCTACAGATTCCTTTAATGGCTCAGTTCCTGAATGTTTGGTTCGTTTTGTTTTTACATTGTAATTTTTATATGAGTAAAATATCAAAATTTAGTATTTAACAATCTTTAAGTGTACAGTTCTGTATAATTGTGTGCATTTATATTATGTGCAAACTCTGTACCTAATTTAAGAATCATAATTTTGTATTATTCTTAAGTAAATAAAGGATTTTCTCTAAATTGTCTAAGTTTCAACCTCTCACCCCAAATTGATTTGTTTTCTGCATGGAACAGAAGATTTTAAAACGAAAACTGGAAGAATTAAAAATAGAGCAGGTAGACCTTCAGAAAATGCTGAAACAAAACAAATAAACAAAATATCTTAACCTAAAATTCTACACACACACACACACACAAAAAAAAAAAAAAAACACAAAATAAAACATTATTCAAAAATGATGACTATGAAATGATGGAACTGTTTTGTGTCCTGACTGTGGTGATGCTCACAGAAATCTACTGTGTTTAAACTAACAGGGTTATACACCAAAAGTTAAGTAAATCAATTTCACTGTGGCATAATTTTAAAAATTCAACTGAATGAAATACAATACAAAAGGAAAAAATAAATTTATGCCAAAAATGAATACTTTTTAGACATATAAATGCTGAAAATATACATCATGAGAAATCCAAAAAAAAAAAAAAAAGATAAAGTCACTGAGGCAGAAAAAGAAGTCTACTATATAGAAAGCTGGTTATCCTATATAATAATGTGGCAATATGAAAATTAACCCTCATGCCCTCACAAGATGGCTGCCTACAACCAGGCTGGCAGGAGGGTTAGTGAGGGATGACCAAATGACTGAGCAGCAGGCTGTGTGGGGAGACCAGGCCAGCAGGGAGTTTAGTGAGGGAAGACCAAATGACTGAACAGAAGGCTGTGTGGGGCGACGACGTTGGCAGGGGGTTAGTGAGGGACGGCCATATGACCGATCAGCAGGCTTCGTGGCGCAACTATGATTGCGGGGGGAAGGGGTGACACTGGGGGCAACCAGGCCAGCAGGTGGCAGTTGTGGGAGACCAGGCCAGTGGGGGCCATTTGGTAGTGACCATGCCAGTGATAGGTGGGGCAGTAAGGGATGACCAGGCTGGCTGGGGTGGGCAGTTAGAAGTGACCAGGCCAGCAGGGTGGGGGTAGTTGGGGGAGACCTGGCTGGCAGTGAGGGGCAGTTAGGGATGACTGGGACATCCCTTCTCACAATCTGTAACTGCTGGCTCCCAACTGCTCTCCTGCCTGCCTGCCTGATTGCCCCTAACCGCTTCTGCCTGACAGCCTGATCACCCCCTAACCACTCCCTGCCAGCCTGATCAATGCCTAACTGCTCCCCTGCTGACCCAATCGCCCCTAACTGCGTTCCCCTGTGGGCCTGATTGCTCACAACTGCCCTCCCCTGCTGGCCATCTTGTGGCTGTGGGCACCACCATAGCATATTCCCTCCTTATTGGCTGTGGGCGCCACCATCTCAGTGTTAGGGTCTATTAGCATATTCCCTCTGTATTAGATAGGATATTATAGTTTGAAGTCAGGAAGTGTGCTGCCTTCAGCTTTATTTTTTCTCCTGATTGCTGTGGCTACTTGGGGTCTTTTATAGTTTCATACAAACTTTAGGATTATTTGTTCTTTTTCTGTTATAATAAATGCCATTTGAACATTGATAGGGGTTGCCTTGACTCTAAGGATGGCTTTCAGTAGTATAAACATTTTAACAATGTTAATTATTTCAATCCATGAGCACAGAATACCTTTTCAATTATTTGTATCTCTTCAATTTCTTTCACCAATGTCTTACATAGTTTTCAGTGTGCAGATCTTTCACTGCCATGGTTACATTTGTTCCTGAGTATATTATTCTTTTTGGTGCTATTGTAAATGGGATTGTTTTGTTTACTTCTTTTTCAGCTATTTTGTTAAGACATAGAACACAACTGACATCAATAGGTTGATTTAATATCCTGTAATTTTACTGAATTTGTTGATTAATTCTAACATTTTATTTTGTTTTTTATGAATTTCTGTTGTAAGGTCATATCATTTACAAACAATAAACATTTTTCTTCTTCATTTCTTTATTATTTTCTGATTGCCTTGGCTAGGACTTCCAGTACTATGTTTAATAAGACATTGTTGACTTAATCCTGCTTAGAGGAAAAGCTTTATAATGGACAATAATTCCCAAAACAGTCTATAAAACTTTGTAAATATACAAATCCTAGCACATTCACAAGTGATAGATTATACATTTCACCAAGACATTAAAATAAAATTGTTTGACAATTTCTGTTGAAAGAATGAAGACATTAATTTCTTCTTGTTTATATGCACAATGGTATCAGTCATTATTAGAAATGTTTCAGAATATTTGTCATTGAATAGTACAATTAAAAATTTAAGGGGTTTCTGCTTAAAATGCACTGGGCAGTCTTTTATTTTGGATTTCAAAACATTTAAGATTTTTTAAAGTCTTCACTGTGACATTGACATCTGATAGCTATGCTTATTTGACCATTGGAATGGGGATAAGGGGCAAAGAACACATTGGGGTAAGGGTGAGCAGATTAGAAGAAAATAAGTTGAGTGGGTCATACTGGTATCTAATACTTTATTATTATAAAAAGTCATTTTAGAGACATCTTATTAAGTTCTACATGCTGCTGACTCAAGAATTTTTTTAATTCATGTTCTGTTCATGTTTTGACATAACAAAGCAGTATCATTCCCCCAGCTGACAATTATATTTTAATGAAGTGTAGTCTTCATTATATTTCAGGAGATCGAGTATAACATTTACCCTGGGAGTGCAACACTTTGTCATGTTAAGTTATGTTGCTCAGATAGATTTCAGAAGCAAATCTTACATGATATCACAGAATGCTAGTACTCAGGATATAGGACATGTTATTGCTTAAAGGGTCTGTTACTATATCTTCACTTGCTTTATCATATCATTTTAAAACATTTTTATATACTAAGATTGTCCTCTGCAGGAGAGTTTATTACAGCTCTAAGGAACTGTAAGGGACTTTAAAGGGACATTTGTCCAAATCCTTTGCCCTCAGGAAGCAGAGTACCTTAGTTGTCTTCTTTCTTTTAGGCATCCTTTTACTGTGTATTCAAATTTTTCTCAAACATGTTTTAAAAAATATTTGCAGTGTCTTGGAACATCTGGCTGCATTTCACTTATTTGTGCGTGAGTTTCTTCAAAACTATTATCCAGGGTCAAAAAAAAAAAAGAAAGAAAGAAAAACCCAACATGCTATTTTTGACAAATTTCTGACAAAAGTTTGATACATTTTTAAAATTATCATTAAATATGTATGAAATATAATTTTAAAAGTGACATTATTCTGGTTCTCCAGAGGTGTTAAGTATTTTCTATGACCTAAACACATTAAACAGAATGTTAATGGTATCTACAACAAAACATTATAATGTTGGCATATTCTTATACATTTTATATATTAGAAGCAAACCAAAATGAAGCAACAATTATAAAAATGTCTTGTAGTTTTTAAGAGCATTGTAGCAGAATATAGAATGATCATATCATTCAAACTAGAATGCTTTTGAGAAAGACAACACTATTGAAGTGTCCTGGATTAGCTGATAATCAGTAGTCTTAAACACAACAATAAGAATAAACTATAACACTGTATGCATCCCATAAAGAGATAGCACTTCTCCCACAAACTTTGTAGCTATTAATCAGGGATTTCATTTCCCAGATCTCACACTGGCACTTTGAAATCATCGAACTGCTTTTCAACAATGGAATGTGAATATAAGTAACTAGAGGCTCAGTGCACAAAAATTTGTGCACTCGGGGGGGTCCCTCAGCCCGGCCTGTGGCCTCTTGCAGTCTGGGACTCCTTGGGGGATGTCCACCTGCTGGCTTAGGCCCCTTCCCGGGGGAACCGGCCTAAATTGGCAGTTAGACATCTCTCTTGCAGCCTGAGAGCCCTCGTGAGATGTCCACTTGCCAGAGGGGAGCAGGCCTAAGCTGCAGTCAGACATCCTTAGCGCTGCTGAGAAGGTGGGAGAGGT
>NW_006299719.1:1909057-1916447 GCF_000327345.1 Myotis davidii
TTCAGGGTGTGGGGTCCTACTGGAGTCCTGGCCAGCCTGAGTGAGGGGCTGATGGCCGTTTTCAGGCTGGCCACGGCCATGGGCTAGAAGCAGGTATCTGGGATTTATTTATCTTCTAAAATTGAAACTTTGTAGCCTTGATTGGAGCTCAGGACTGGCAGGCAGGTGGGAAGCTTGGCTTCCTGTATTGCCGGGGGCAATCCAAGCCTCCTGCTTGCTCCAGCTCCATGGCTGCCGCCATCTTAGTTGGGCTAATTTGCATATTCACTCCTGTTTGGCTGGTGGCTTGTGGGTGTGGTGGAGGTAGAGTCAATTTGCATGTTTCTCTATTATTAGATTAGATCAGGTTAGTGTCACATTTGCTAGGATAGTTAAGAAGATGAGCTTTTCTTTTGAAATGCATTTATTCATTTTTCATTAAATTTATTGGGGTGACATTGGTTAATAAAATTGTATAGGTTTTAAGGGTACAATTCTATGATACATCATCAGTACTTTTCTGTCTCCCTCTTTCTGTCAGCTGGATCCATATGACCCAAGGTCCTAGAGAATGGCAGAGCCATATGGTAGAAGGGGTCATTTCTCCTTAATCCCTAGGTGGAAGACTGTCAGTATTTGACAATTTAGGTGAGCAACAAACTAACTTTAATTGTATGAAATTATAGAGCTTGTGAGTTCACTTATGATAGCGATATATATTATCCTAACTGATCCAGTTGTAGAATGGGAACAGGTGGATTACTTGAAAAGCCTAGAATTGGAAATCAGTTATATGGGTTTGATTCAGTCATTGACAATAAGTAGGACTAGAACAAGTAACTTTAATATCCTAAGGTCACAGTGTTTTGTTGCTATTGTTATCATTGTTAAATGGCACAGTTGTCTGTTATTAAGTCTTCCTAAATATAGATTCTTTAGCTTTATCTTATTTTATGGATATTCATAGATAAGATTGGCCTATAACTTTTCTCTTTTACACCATACAAGTTAGATGATTGCATCGATTTTAGCTTAATAGAAACAAGGTAGGAAAATCCTATCTTACTATTAGCTGGAAAAATTTGTGTATGATTATAATTAATTTTTCCATTTATTATTTGATAAAAATCACAGTAGAAGCCACCAGGCTCTGGACCTTTAATACTATAAAGAATAAGTGGCCTCAAAGTATTGAATTTATATTATATAATAGGTTTTATTTTGCATGTATAACAATAAAAAACACAAAAAGTGTCTCTTAATTGATGCTTTAACATTTTTATTCATATGGCTGTTCGGAAACACTAACAAAAGCAAGGTAATTACATGTAACCATAGGATATGTATCAAGTCTATTTTTTACAGCTTGCCCAATAAATGAGCAGTTATTTCTTTTGCATCACAGAACTAAAATTATCTAAAACAAGGTCATTTGAATATGCAGAGTTGGCCTCTACTCCCTGTACCTACAAAAATAGATATACTTCTCCTCTGTAGGAAGAAAATACCCCTTTGTCGATGGCTTCCATGTTAGGATAAGAAATTACTTGAACTGGGGCTGCATTACTCTCCACAATCTGTAAACTGCTCAAAAGCAAGAGAACACCTTGGGTTATGTTAGATTTCAACTGGTCATAGTAATGAATCCCATTATTCATCTCCAGAGCAATTCAGTTCCACCCTCAAGGGCACTCCAAAAGCTAAAATGTATTTTAGGTTAAATTGTCCAGGTTTCAAAATATTTCTTTGTGTATTCAGGTTCCTTCATATGACTACCGCTGCTGCTGACAGGAGAGACCCTGGAGATGACAAACAGAGGCAAACTTTAAAAATAGAATAAAAGGAAGTGTTTTTCCTTTTGATGATATCAGCACTTTTAGATATAAGAGTAAAGATTCTTTCTTTAAACTTCTTCATGATTTTTTGATATTGTCTTGTTTCAATAGTAGCCTTATCTTCAACATACGCCTTTCTTCCTTTGACTGGTAAGGTTCAGAGCTAACCTGTACTTTCCACTGTGTCTTGGCCTCCTCTATAAGCTGTGCCTTCCCTAGTTTCTGGTCCCAGGCACTTTCTAATTTCCTCTTTCTCAAATCCTTCCTAACCTGAGCTCTGATCCACAAAGATGCATGCCTGCTGTCTGTATTCCCCCACAGGGAGGGAGTACTAGTTGATGTTTTCTATCTCTTCATCACTGGAACCCACAGCCCTCTCCTTTCTTTGCAAAATAGCCGCCTGGTTCTAGAATCCAGGGTTGACTCCAGAGGCTACTCTGCTGACCTTGAGTGTTTGCTTCCCCATGTCTCTTTTTATGTGTGGTTTCTATATAATTTTTATTACTTTCCTCCTGTGTTGGAAGGTTCATATTTCAACAATTAGCATTATCTTATAGGAACCCCTGTGGGTGGGAGGTGGAAGTGTTGCTGGTGGGAATGGGTTCTGGTGGTGTCAAGAGAAAGGAATTTCAGAGGGCACATGCCTGGGAGAAGATTAAGTGTAGTGGTAAGATTTACTGGGGTGAAAGGAAATAATAAGCCCTCGGGGACATAGAAGACGGGCAGGCTCTAGTAGCAACTGCTCCCGGGATCCTTGATAATCTTTCATATATTTTCTTGGTTTGAGGGAATGAGTTTCTTTCAAACTATCCAACCTACTTCCTGGGTTTCCCCAGCTTGTGCTGGGCCTCCCCCTAAGAATCCCTTTTTGGGAACCTTAGGTTCCACACCCTTATCTAATCTTATTCTTTTTCCAGGATAGGCTCCCCCTTTTATGTCACCATTTTGGCTCTTACTGTACACGCCCCAAAGTTTTGCTGCATCATCTGGTTTCTACTGAGCATGCCCTGAGCAGACAAGATTTTCCTTCATTGTTTATTCCTCCTCCCCATAGTGTGGGCAGGTGGACCAGTTGTACCTGAGGAATTTAGCAAACTTGTCCTTCTGCCCTACATGGGAAGGGTGGGGTTGTTAATGCCCTTAGCAGGGTTCTGCTATACCCTGTGGTGACAAAAGCTGTAACTTGCAGGCTTAAGCCTGATTAAGTGTAACTTCCAGACTTAATCAGACCCAGCCAGTCTAGTTCCTTTCTCTTTTCTTAACTCCTAGATGCCTACCCTAACAGGGCTTCAAGCAATGCTAATGTAGCAAATTTATAGTGTGAGAAGTACCATACTATTAAGGGTTATAATCTTCCCACTGCTCACATGGAGTCTCCAAGGGCTTTATGCACACAGAGAATGAGAAGTAAGATAAATTATTAGCCTGAATAGTCTGTTTATCCCTAGTATAGGACTTGATAATGTTCCATGAGAACATGTGAATTGAACTCAAGGCTCAAGCAAAACCTCTTTCCAGTTATCTTTCAATCTTGCTACAAGTTTATGACTTAAAGAAAATGTATCACTTGGGACATATGTGTATAAAAGGAAGAAAAAAAAGACAATGACATGGTTATCCAGAAGACATAATGTATGGAAGATTGAATTAGAAGAGACAGAACTATATGTGTCAACAAGCATTTTAGAGCACACTATGTGTGGCTCAATCAATGGCCTACAATCTGAGCAGCAGTGTGAATTGCTCCTCTAATCTGAGGAGAAGAATATTGAAATGGATGGGACATTCTATGTCCCCTATAAAAAAAAGTGCCCAGCATATATTATATTACTAACTATGGCACTAGGATTGCACACACACACAAAACAAAACAAAACAAACAAACACACAAAAATACACAACAGTATTGACTGTGTAGATAAATTAAAAAAAAATTATAGAAGAAAAAGCAGCAATACTACCACTGCTTCCAGAAACTGAATTTCCTACAAATCTCACTCTGACTACGCCAAGATTCTTGCTTGTCTGTGTCCCTAACTACCACTTTCAAGTCTGGGTACATGTAGCAGATTGACATAACCCAGGTAATGATCACAACCAACAAAATTCCATTATCCCATTTGGGAGGTACAATAAAGGTCCCCCAAATATATCCTTGAAACCTTATTCCTGGAACTGATAAATACATTACCCTTCATGGCAAAAAAGCATTTGCAGACATGATTAAGGTTAAGATCCTTGGGCAGAGAGCATCCTGAGCCCAGGCTAAATACATACATTTTTAAAAGGACAGACCCTTTCCAGGCTCTGGTTATAGGGAGATGTGACATGAGAAGAAGTTGACCTCATATTGCTGGCTTTATTTTATTTTATATTTTAACTAAATATTTTTTGACATCTGGATTTCAATCTCACATATATTTTCATAAATAATTAAAATGATCTCTAATGATTAACTGTTCACAAGTGCATGCTGGTTCAGCAAATGCTCCTTTCATTCTCCACTCTGTGATAGCACCAGGAAGAAAAAAGCTACCACTGCCTTTTCCAACAGCATTGTGGGAGTTGTGTATGGAAATCCTGTTGGGCAGCTTCTCCTTACTTCATGGTACACATGGCAACATATGGTTTGGGAAATGCGACAGAAAAGGGTAAGAAGCTAGAAGATGGTTTCATCATAAAAGAAAAGTGAATACTCTCAGTGCCCCAGGTGGTTCCACCGCTGAGTCACCCTGGGCATTCTATGCCTAATAACTGTCACCGTCAGGGTCGAGAATCTGACTGTGAAAAGTGGCTCAGGCACCCTCTGTCCATCCCCTTCAATTTTCCAGCTAAAGAGTGGGATTCAGGTAAATGGCTGGACTGAGAGAGGAATGCAGGCTCTCAGACCCTGGCTCCTTAGTACATGGTGTTCACTTGTTCCCATAGGTTGCCAAACTCATTTTCTGGTCATCTGAATAAACATGTGGTCTAGGAACCAACATTTTTTCAGTCTGAAATACGTTAGGAATGATTCCATTTCTATGCTTGTTTTCTGTGCATAACATTTTCAGTCTAGGTTGAAATTATGATGATGAGGGTAGTTTTGATCTGTCACTCCAGCAAAGTGGCACACTGAGGTGAGTATGTCACTAGAGCTTTTTGAATTGTCATTTATCTTTCCTGCCATTTCTCTTTGCACCTAGAGCTTCCATAATTACCTTTTTTCAAATGTAATAATTAGGTCAATGATTCTTATTTTCAGAAGACAATACCACTAGTCCAGGCCAGGTACCTCAGTTGGTTGAAGTGTCCACCCAATGTACCAAGGTTGATGGTTCCATTCTTGGTCAGGGCACATACAAGCATCAACCAATGAATGCATAGGTGGGTGGAGCAACAAATCTCTCTCTCTCTCTCATCAATCAATCAATAGAAAATTAAATTAAAAAATGAAAGATAATAAAGATGGTAATAAGGCCACAGAAAAATGGTATAGTTCTAAAATCTCAATCTGGAAAGAAAAACATTTTTTTGTATTATACAGAGGAATCTGATATTAATAGACACTCAGAAGTAGTCCTTATTGTTAAGCATTTAAGGATGTACAGAAGGAGGCTTATATGTGTTGAATACCAGGAGACTCAACTGAGTCTTCTCAGCTTCAAAATTAAATCAAATTTTTAGGATAAATGGAATGATTCATAAAATAAGAATAATCAGTACTGAATTGTAGTGTTGGAATGATGCACACTAGTTTTCCAACTGAATGTGATAGAACTTATTTATTTTCTTAAAAATTAGGATTTCTGCCCTGGAGAGTTTGTGTGAGCGTTGGCCCACAGACCCTTGTGGGAGGTAGCCAATTGATGTGTCTCTTTCACATCAATATTTTTCTCTCTCTCTAAATATATATATATATATGTATATATATATATATTATTTCCCTTTAACTATAAAAATGAGCTATGTCATTTATGTTACCGGAATTATTTAAAACTAGTGGGTTTCCCATGGCGATGCTTAGATTCCTGCAAACCTAGGATAATTGTTCTAGTTAAGCAGTAAGTCATAGGCAGATGAGATAAGTTAGAGGCATGGCTATGAATGCCAGATCTTGGGTCAGTTTTTGATGGCCACGGTCCATAGGGGCGGGTGGTCCGTTTCTATAGTCACAACACCAGATCCATTGTAGGCACTGGAAGTGCTGACTAGTGTTCCAAAACTGAGCACCTGACTTCTGAGGCTCCCCTTTTAGGCCCATTGTTGGAACTCGATTGCAAGGCTGTCCAACAGGAATAAGACCACAGCAATGACCTTCCATTCCAGGGCTTACATGCAATGTGTGCTTTCTTGGTGAGAGCATGTAGATGAGTGATTTCTCTTGGATGATTATAATTAGCAAGGAAGTGATGCAAGTCTTTTGGAACAAGGTCCTCACAGATTCATGATCTGGTCAAACCACCCAGCAAGTCCTCCCATGTCACAATCACATCGACCTGTAGGTCTTTTTCTTCTATCTTCTTTTGGAGCACTTCAAGGCATTTGATAAAGTCAGTATGGTCTTGATCAGGAGCTGAAATAAGCTCACATCTCTTAATAGCATAGTATCCTCTAACTTCAGGACTAATGGAATCAAAGTCCCTATTGATGAATTCAGGCAAAAAAGCTTTCCCTCTCTCCTTCGGGGCTATATAGTAGCAGTTGCCTCCATCAACACAGGCTCTTGAAAGAGATTTGTTCCGAAGATGATAAAAACTTTTGTCCAGAGTTTCAGAATCACAAGGCAGTATTTCAAATTCCCAGCAGGAAGCAGGGGTTCCAATAGGGAAAGGCATGCTCCATATCGGATTATTGGCCTCTAATGGTGGATGGAGCCACAGCAGTGGAGCTCAGGCTATGTGACTGACTGACATTGCTGACTTTAAAGATGAGAGATCACTACCCTCAGAATGCACATTTCTATAAATGGGAAACTACTCTTAGATTTCAGGCAGTAAAAAATTCTAAATCTTGGTTCTCCATCTGCATGGAATTAAATTCTGCTAAGAAACCAAATGTGCAGAAAATGGATTCTTCCCTAAACTTTAGAAAGAAATGCAGTCTACTAACACCTTTATTTTAGTCTGCTGAGATCCGTACCACTTGATCTAAAAGACAATCTATAATAATAAAAGCGTAATATGCAAATTGATCAAACCACCGAACAGGAGAACAACAGACCCGGTGACCTTCCTGACGACTATGCTATGACACGCACTGGCGCCAAGCCAGCCAAGGCAGGTGCAATGCAATTGGTCGGGAGGCTCTGCCATAACCCCACAATCACCCCGCTGTGGGGCAACCGATGGGGGAGCTCCAGGAACAATCACCCCAAAGAGGGAGGCCCAGGCCACTGGCCAGCAGAGCAATCAATGGGGAGGGGGCCCTGTGATGGCCCCAGAGGGAACCCCAGGCCACCCTCTGTGCAGTGATTGATTGCGGGGCTCTGACCAGGTGGGCAGGACCTCCCTCTGCTGGGCGATCGATCATGGAGCCCCATGATCAGTTGCTCCAAAGAGGGAGGTCCAGGCCACCTGGCTGGCAGTGCTTCGGTG
>NW_006299719.1:1916477-1923337 GCF_000327345.1 Myotis davidii
GGGGACCCTGCAATCCATTGATCACGCCACAGAAGGAGCCCAGGCTACCATCCAGGGACACTGTGGTGGGTGTGCCGGGCTGGCCAGTGATCGCCCCACAGAGGGAGGCCCCGGCCAGCCAAGCGATCACACCCCATGTCTGTTGCCTGCAGAGGGGGGACACCGGTGGTGGGGGAAGGGAGGGCAGTGCTGCACAAATGGCAAACAGTGGCAGTGGTGGGGGCCAGCCAGCTGCTGGCAGCTGAGGGAAGGAAAGCCTGGATAAGCCCTGATCACCGGCCAGGCTTAGGGACTCTACCGGAGGGGTTCCGGATTGCAAGAAGGCGCAGGCTGGGCTGAGGGACACCCCTCCTGGCATGAATTTCGTGCACCAGACTTCTAGTAAAATAATAAGTTTGCATTGTTTTAAGGCACAAGGCTTGTGGTCATTTGTTGTAGCTTCAGTAGAAAACTAACATGCCTACAATAACAAATAGCAAAAACTTTTCTAATTAGAAATACCTTTGCTGCATCTCATAGGTTTTGGTAGGTGATATTTCTATTTTTATATTTCTCAAGATTTTTTTCCTCTATTGATTACTTCTTGGACCCTTTGCTTGTTTACTAGCATGTTGTTTAATTTCCACATATTTATGAATTTTCCACTTTTCCTTATGTAATTGATTTCTAGTTTCATAACATTGTGATCAGAAAAAAATACTTGATATGATTTCAATCTTTTTAAATTTACAAAGACTTGTTTTATGTCCCAATATATGATCCATCCTGGAGAATGTTTCATGTGCACATGAGAAGAATGTGTATTCTGCTATTTTGGATAGAATGTTCTGTAAATATCTGGTATAACCTTTGGGAGATAATTTGATCATGAGGGTGGAGTCCTTATAATTAGAGATAGGAGGGAGATGATTTTTCTCTCAGCAAGGAGGCTCTCAACCAGGAAGGGGATCTTACCAGGAATCAGTTTGACTGATATCCTGAACTTGGACTTATCAGCCTCTAGAACTGTTTGTTTTTTAAGCCACCTAGTTTACGGTGTTTGATTATAACAGCCTAAGAAAAAAATTTAGAAAAATCAATTATCTATATTATCTCTCTCTCTCTCTCTCTCTCTCTCAATATACACACATATTAACAATAAAAATTGGAAAATAAAATACCGTTTACAATACTATCCAAAAAAATAAACTCATTTGAAATAATTATATCAAAAATTGTCTGTCTCTATGTTTAAAATCATTGTTGAGAGAAATTAACACACCCCATGTTAACAATGAAGAGATATGACTTAAATATTTAATTGTTAATAATATTTATTTTTATGTTTAAATATTTGCCACTATTATGACTGCATTGTGGCCTACAATAACTGAAAGAAAATATAGATTGTAATATGCATCCTCTTTCAGAGATGTTGAAATGTAATAAAAATGTACTTTAGAATCTATTTAATATGGCAATAGCTAATATTTATTGAGCACTTATGAAATGCCAAGAACTATTGAAGTTTTAGATATATCACCTTTTCTCATTTAATCGTTTCATTGTACCTGTCTTTATTCATATTTTACACATAATGAAACTGAGACCCGTGATCATGTAATTGGAAATGGGCAACTATGAATATAGGCAATCTGTCTCCAGCTTTAGAACTATAAACCACCATGATAAAGTACCTCAGTCTAACAATCTAGTTTTTCAGGAAGAAGAACTTCTCAGTTCTATGACAACGTTCCCAAGTATATGATTCTAGTGTTATAGAACATCTGTAAGTTAGTCAAAGCCATACATAAATTATTCAATAGGTCATAACATTCTCAAGGCTGAAGAAACCAGGCTTGTGGGTTATTTATGTGCCTTAAAACCTTTTTTTATTTTTCCAATTAAATATAGTTCTCCAAATCCTAAAGTAATTGTTAGAAAGCTGAACACATTTATACTTAGGCTTGGATTGGGTACCATATTGATTGTAGAGTATAACAATTCCTATTGAATTTATTTGTATATAAATGGGAAATAAATGCTAATAATAATTTAAAAAATGATAATAGGCTGGAGTGAATAATAAAAGCATATGATTTTTATTCAGATAGCTTTGGCTGTTTAAAATTTGAACTGAACAAATGCATGTTATATTTTTAATGCCCATTATAACCAAGTATTAACATCATCCTGCAAATACTATGAGAAAATTCTAAATTCCAACTTCCTGCATCTAGGAACAGAGACAATATATTTTAAGTAAGCTTTTTGGCACCGATTGCAGCAGCAGGAGTGTTTTTGCTCATGGCCATTGTATGTAACAAGATATGATAATAATATCATGAATTATAAGAAATGGAAATTATTTGCATTTTACCGTAAAAAATTTAATCCAAAGGAAAGAAGCTGTTCCTTAATACATAGTAGAAGGCAACCTATTTATTATCAAAAATATCTATCAAAATGAATTTTGATTAGTCTCATAAATTTGACAGTTTAAAAGCTTGCAATTGAGACAATAATCTTCTGATATTATTTTTAAAAGTTAAGTGATTTGGGACTCTGTATAGCATAAACCTGACAAGAAAAGGGTATTTTGGCTTTGCTGTGCAAGAATTATTATCAAATATTAGAAAAATGCATTCAGGTCACCATATAAGTTATATAAACATTGAGATTTATGAAATATGGTAAAAGGATATGAAAAAAATAAAATCTCTAGTGGAAAGTTGCATTACTGTAGTTACTATAACTAATTCACCATTAATGCCCACATGCCCTAGTAGAAGCCAAAGCATTTGACAGCAGAAAGTATCAGCAGTCCAAAAAGTTATGGGATTAATCCTAGAGGTTAGTGTTTCTGTCATTATTAGTGACAGCTTACTTACTATCTGATTGATTTTAGACCTAACTTAATTTCGTTCACTCTCAGAGGCTGTGGGTCTCTACCAATCTGTATTGCTGGTTATCAGCCCTTTTACTTCCAATAGGGCATTATAACCGCTTAACATATATTACTCCTTAAGAGTTTTCAAGTATATCTGTGATGATTTACTGATTAAACAGTTATTGTGCAAATGTCACTGAGTAAAGTTGAGGGTGAGAGAGAATGGGCCAGCAGGTGCATGAGAGAGGGCCATTGAAGAGAAAGAAGAAAGAAAGAGGGGAGGAAGATTATGAAGGACCAAAATATAAGAAAGGCAATATTATTTAAAGTAGAGAAATATCTATTACTTTTTCTTTTCCATGGAGAGAATGCTGAGTTAATTAGTATGTTTCATCAATAATAATAACTTTCACTAATTTCATATTTGATGTGTATCAACTACTCTGCTGTTATGAATAAAGTATCTATTCCTCATGTTTAGACTTTGACTTTATACTACAGGTAATGATAAGTCATTGAAAATATAGGAGCAGTCAGATGATAAGCTCAAATTTGTCATTTTAAGTGTACATCTCATATCAATATTTAGTTATGGGAAAGCAATGGTGATTTGGAGAGACCAGGAAGATTGCTCTCATTAATAATAAAGACAGAGCTAATAGGAATTTAGTTATATATTCAAAGAAGAGAAAAAATGCTAATATAACTGGAGTAGAGGTGGAGATTAGAAAAAAGCAAGTGATAACATCGGCAAGTCATCAAGGGAAATACAAGCCATTAAGAACTTTGGTCTTGATTCTGATATGAAATGGGACTGATGTTTTGTCTGGAGGAGTGTCATGGTCTGACATACATTTAGAGAGGAGTGTTCTTGATGATATGTGGATAAAATATATTAAAATCTGGAACCAAAAAGAAAAGCCAGTTAGGAGGCTATTGGCCTTAAACCTCAAAGAGGAATTCTCGCTCTGGGCACTATTCTTGCCCTTTTCTTAGTGAGGACTCTGCAGAGCAAAGAAGATGCCTCCAACCCTCACAACACAGTACCCACACCTCCTCTTCCCATTCTCCAGGTAACTGGAACCCTGGAAACCTTGATTTATCATGACTATTTCCCCCACTTCCTTTTTGAGTAATGATCCATTGCTCTGCATAGGGAAGACAGGCTTGATGGGCATGCAACCTTCATAGCACAGAGTTTGGCACTCAGAAAGGCCCTTTATTTGATTTAATGCATTGCTGTCATTATTTTAAAATTTTTAATAATTTCATCTTCAAACTCATGCTTTGAAGTGAAGTCCAATGGAATAATCAAGCTCGTCCATAAGCAAAAGAGATATACACAATCTGCATGGAAGTTATTCCTTGCCACCATAACCATAAGTATATTTCAGGATACCCCATGAACACAGGATTTCAGTGAATCTACAATGCTCAGGAATTCAACAAGTTGCAAAGTGAGGATATGGAAATCATGTTATACATATGACTGAGTAAGGGGCAAGAGGAGGGGGGCTGGTAGCAACAGAGGTCACATTCTCAGTTGCAATCAAAACTTGCTCTGCTTGTAGAAATAAAAAAGTGGGATTCTAAAAAAAATGAAAAAGTGGGATTCTACAACAACAAAAACAAAACCAACCAGCCAACAAACAGAAACAACCAAGGAACTCTATCATATTCTTTCTTACTGGTGTTGTTTTCTGTATTAGCCACTACAAAAATGGCAGTAGAAAGAAATGGCAACCGATAGCTACTTCTCCTTCAGTCATCCCTTACTTAACAGTAAGCTGAAGATAGAAAGTGTTGGTTAAATGTGTACATGTCAAGAAGTGAAATAAAAAGAGTTGATTTAGTATATGTAGCATTTTCACTATTTTGGTAAGAACAAAATGCATATGCATATACAAGCTCAAATACAAACTGTAATTTCAGTGATTCTGCATTCGAGAACAAATGTTTTATTTGAATTTGAATTGCACAATATAAAGACAAATGGTAAAATGTATGCTAACAGACAATATAATTTTTTCTTGATTTAGATTGACATTAACTAGCAAATAAAAACATGACAGGTTGAGAGCCTGCAGAAGAAAGAAAAATCGCTATATTCAGTAACTTTAATGGCATCTCTTTTCCTCCCCTGATTTTGAGCAAGGTGTTTGGTGTTTTAATTTTACACTGGACTCCACAAATTATTTAACCACTCCCAGGTATATTCATCCTAAATCTTAGATGTGGCTAATAGATGTTTGTTTTCAGAGGTTTTGGGTTAAACTCAAATGTGCAAGCTTGATTGTCTATGTATTTGTATGAAGCCCTCACATATAGGATACAGCTATATGAGGAGTAGATAAGAAGAGAAAGAAGCAGGCTAAAAATTGGCAGCTAGAGACTCAGGGGAAAATGTTGGCTCTTTCTCTGTCGCCATGTTTTTATTTAACTATTTTTAGAATGTTTTAAGCTTTTAAATATTAAGATATATGGTATGTGGGCTTCTATTTGTACTCTTATCCCTAACCCACAAATGTTCAAGATGGGACCCATTGTAGAGTCCAAATAGAGATGATGGTGGCATAAAGGAGACATGGGAAGGGCCTGGATGAATTTTTAAAGTAAAATAACAATATTTGTTGTAGGGGTTAAATACACAGTGTCCAAGAAAAGCAGGTGTCAACAAAGACTCTAGTCATGGAAGTACAGAGGTATGTGGATATACCAGTTTGCTGATTAACATTTCGCTTTTCTCTACCTTTTGGTGATTATGAATAAAGCTTCTATAAACATTCACATACAGAAGTTTGTGTGGACAAGCCTTTTTTATTTCTCACTGGTAAATAAAATAATAAGAAGTTAGCTTACCAAGTTATATTACAAGTACACTTTTAAATTTATAGAAACTTTCAAGATAGCAGAACCATTTATCATTCCCACCAACAAGTTGTAAGGGTTCTTGTGCTCAAACATCTTTGGTAATGTCAGTTTTAAGTTGTAATTTTTATCCTTCTAAGAGGGGTGTAGTGTATCTTATAATGATGTTAGTGTTGATTTTCCTTAATAATTATTGAAATCAAATATGTCTTTATGTGCTTATTTTCCATCTATCTATCTTCTTTGGTGAAATAGCTGCTTATATCTTTTTGTTTTGCTTGTTGTTGTTTTTTTTTTTTTAATATTTTGTTCTTTATCTATTTAGAATACAAATTCATTGTCACATGTGATTTTGAAACACCTCCCAACTTGTGGCTAATTTTTTTGTTCTCCTAAAATTGTTTATCAGAGAGCAAGACTTTTAAATTTTAATAGAGGTTTATTTATCAATTTGTTTATTTATAGACAGTGTTTGGGATTTATTTTTTGTATCAAAGGTCAGGACTAAAGATATTATTTTGGAATAGTCAGTATGAAGATTTCTATAAAGCTATAATACTGACTGAAATTACTTAGGAAAATTATATGAAAAAGGGTAGAGTACAAGGGTTGGCAAAAGTAGGTCTACAGTTGTCCATATGGATATGTAATACAAGAATAAACTGTTTCACATATTCATAACTATAAACCTACTTTTGCCCACACCTGCAGATGCTGTTCCCTACATTACTCCAAATTTTACATATGAGAAAGATGAGAAATATCCACCGAGATGCAGAGGAATCAGCCTGTCAGATAAGAACTATGACAACGGGATAAGAGCCAGTTGGTGGAATTATTTCAGAGAAAAGAGAACGATCAGCTGTATCGACTTTTGCCAAAGTCCAATGCAGTAAAGCCTAAGAGTGGATGTGAGAACAACAATGAGGGGACCAGTGGTGACTTTCCACAAGAGGAAGTTTGTGAAATGCTGAAAACAAAAGCCTGGCGAATTGTCAATTCTAGAAGATACTCAGAAGACAAGTATTGCCAATGCTTTTGATGACACCTTCCTCTTATACAACTGAACAGAATGAGTGAAATAGAGATTGCAGACATGGGAATGAGGAAAGTATATATATAT
>NW_006299719.1:1923460-1925585 GCF_000327345.1 Myotis davidii
ATGTCATGCTTTTATGCTGTGTTAATAATACAAGAGAAAGGGAAAATGCTAATGATGTAGGGAAGAGAAAGGAAATATTGAGGAGTTTCTCCAAACATGACAGGAAATAGATCTGTAAACACATAGACTGTTTGATCTCATAAATGAGGGGACTGGCTAATTCATTGAAATATGAGGGAAGGGTGTGGACACAGATATATAAATAGGCTGGTGGATTTGTTCCTAGAAACATGTAGGGGTGTGCAGATAGTGTCTGGTTTTTGTTTATTTGTTTTAAGTAAAGTAAGAAACAAAATTTTTAATCAAATTATCTCCTTTTATTGTGACTTTTATGATGCTATTATTGCCACATCTTTATGTAGGCAAGTTCTTGCTCTTAGATATATTCTTCCTTGAAATCTTCAAAGAGTTGAGCATTTTATTTTCAGATATTTTGAAGATTAGAAAACTACTCATCATTTCTATGCATGGTTTGGAATTCTAAAACATTCCCAATGCTAGCTCAGGGATCTCCAAGTCCTAAATGTGCTTATTTAAAAGTTGAATAACTTAATTTGCTCACTCCCTTCTCACTCCTCTAGTAGCCTTATTTCATGGAATTAATCAAATTTCCCTCCCAGGTTATATTTCTGTTCCAGTTCTGACAACAAAATTGCCAGTGTTCATGAGTCATAAGCAATAGAAAATAATTGTGCCAATCTTCAATGCTATCACTCTGGACTGGTTTTGTCATTGTTCTGACATTGCAGTGTACAGAAATAAATCACTGCCACCAGAATATACGTAAACCAAATCTGGAACTTTCAGATCAGATTAACTTACTATCTATTCCCTAGACCACACCCCCTCAGTTGTCTCTGAACAGTAGAGACTAATACAGAGGTACTTCTATTTACCTGGATATAACCAGGTTAAGAAAACTTTTTGTTTCATAAGAATTTGTCAAAGAGACAAAAGTGTGACTGTGAAATCAAGGTAATGGTACTAATAACTAGAGATACTTGCCGTTCAATTTATTTGATAACTGCTTGGAATATTATTGATACATCAACATATGTTCAATAAAATAAGTTCATTAATACAGAAGATTAATTATTAATAAAAAATCAAATTTTGACCCCAAATTTTTAAACATGATAATTTCTTTTTTTTGTATTTGTTTTATCCAAGACCATATTATCATAATGAATGTTATAAAATGCATAGAAAACAAAAGATGTTGCCCCCCAAAAGATATAATTTCTGGTTATAATTGCTTCATACTATTTCCTTATCTTGGAAATTCAAAAGTCTGAAAAAACGTATTAAAGATACCAGTAGCCATTTAGTAAAGAAATCCACGTGACTCTGTTTACAGACTATTGCTCCAATTTGTTGGACTTTTATTTTTTGTCATATCTCCATAGCAATCTAGCTATCTATCATTTATCTCCCCCCAAAATGGAAGTTCTTTGGCATACACATTAAAATTGTGAATCTAAAAGTATTATAAATATTGTAGGACCAAAATACTTAACATTAGAAAAGTGTATCTACTTTAATAATAATTTTATAATTTAAATAGTTTATAATGGATGTAGAACACAAAATTGGCATTTAGACACAATCCACAAAGTTTTCTAACTTAAAGTGCTATCTAATATATAATTAGGGAATAAAAATATATAAATACTTGCTTTGGAGAAAATTGTAAAATTAAGATAATCCTTGAAGATTAAATGGAGTGAGCCTGATAGCTAAAAAAACAACAACACTTGTTTCCATTTATTGATGAAGATAGACAAAACAAACAAATTGTGTAGTCCAATCTAGAATATGTCAAATATAAAACATGAAGCAGAAGTTGTGAAAATGTAGAGAAAATTTTGGGGGGTTTCATAATAAGTGGTATCATATTAGGAGAGTGGGAATAGAATCCTCATCTCCCATCCCACCACATAAAGTCCTTAGGACACAGGGAATGTTTTCCTGTACCCACACAGGGTTGACTTGCCCTCCTCCTGTTCTTAACTTTTTATTTTTTTAAATATATTTTATTGATTTCAGAGAGAAAGGGAGAGGGAGAGAGAGATAGAAACATCAATGATGAGAGAGAATAATTGATAAGCTGACTCCTGCATGCCCC
>NW_006299719.1:1926093-1939536 GCF_000327345.1 Myotis davidii
TTGCCAAATTAGATGGACAGATTCAATACGGCTTTCTGTAGTTATTCTTTTTTATTCCTTTGCATAGATAAAAAGTATATTTACTCACAAAATAGAGATTATGTATCAGGCTATACAGCACAACACTTCGGAGGGCTTCATTATTGCTTTTTATTTTGCTGATTGCTTATTAACTGACTCTTTCAGCCACCTGGTTGTTCTAAGTGAACAGAATCCACTTAAATTCTAAGTGATTATTGGCACAGTGATTGAAAGAGAGAATCATTCCAAAAATGTGAGAAGCAACCAATAAGGACGATAGCTTGCTGAATGGAGCCGATTATACTTGATACATCTGCACATAACAGCAAATTGAAAGATTGCAAACTAATACAATGACTTACAAAGACACTCTAATGAAGCATTTCTTATATTTGACTCCTTAGTGGGCACGAACATGGAGATCACACTGTGAATATTTGACACTTGTAACTCTCCTAGAGTCCTACTTAAAATCATTTCAACTATAACTCCCGGAAAACAGTATTACTTTTACTTTAGTTAACATACCTACTGGTAAACTTTAGTTGGCATGCTTCAACTAAGATTTTTTTAATTATCCCAGGGATTCTAAAGAAAAAGAAAACCAAAACAAAACAACAACAACAACCAATATTCTTTTAATGTTTAAATGCTTTTCAAACAAAATGAGTATGATGAACAATAGCCCGAAGTGATTTCTTACGTATCCTTTTTTCCCTACCGTATTGCTGTGTCTCTAATATGTGCTCTTGACGTTTAGGAAAAAGTCTGAGTTGTGCTAAAATTTTCCCATGTCTATACCCAGCTTTTTTTTCTACGAGGGAATACAATAATATCATTGTAGGGGCACTTTCAAGTCCAACTCAACACCATTCCTGTGACTTACTTCCTACCAATGTTTTCCATGGAGGGTGGCAGAAGAGAAGGAGGTAAGTGTTAAAGGTAGGAGTTCCAACACTCTAGTTAATTGCAAGGTAACCTCTACATCACTCATTTTTAATGCTGCTAACCTCCTCCTAGATTCACTTGTCCAGGTCTGTGGTCCCTGGTAATTATTAAAAGTTAATAGTCTCATTATAGAAAATTATCTCAATGAATCACCTCAATTCCAATAGGTCAATTATAACTAGATACTGTTGCACTACCTACAAATGCAGACTTAATGTTGCCAAGTGGCAGTCTTCCCAATAGAATACCCTCTGCCAGCAGAGGAACACATCAAATCACTGTCAAAATTTGTACGATCTTTACATTTAAGCCTCAGTCATCCTTTTTGATAAGAAATTAGCCTTAAAAATGGGGGGAAAAAGAGAAGTTTAAGAGGACAAATGAGTTTTAGATTCTTATTTAGTGTTTCTCTGTATTATAGATGCTTTGCAATTTTTCAAAAATTCTCAGAGCTAGCACATGAGTTCTAGTGTAAAATAAAATCTCCTTAAGAGAAAAATATATGGTAGATTCTAAATATATATATATTTAGAGAGCACTGTGTTTAAGATACAGATAGCATTCTAGAAGTATAGTAATTTTATAAGCTTGGGAATAAAAGGCTGTAAGAGAATGTCAAGCTGCAGGTCTCAATGTGTCATTGAAGTAAAATATGATGGATTACTCCTCTCAGGGTATGAGAATCTATATTCTTTAAGTGAATGAACATTTTCAAAGTCCAGTAAACAGGCTTTCATAAACTTCTTCAGTGTTTAAAGGTGGACAGAGTTCTTCTGAGAGCAATAATTTTGCATCATCTGCCTTTAGATACAAGAAATTTAATGTTATTCTTCTGTTAGCTGCTGTACTACTGTGAGGAAGATAGCCTGGAAACTAGATATCAGATACATCTTCTTAGCCTCAAAGAGCTTTTCCAATGTTACAATTGGTTTGTTAGGGAAGTTTTGGTCATGTGACATCTTAGTTTTCCATTCAATGTTATAATCAGTCTCTTAAAATAAACTGGGAGTTGAAATTTATTTTAAAAAACCAAACAAAACCCAGTTAATAACTTATTGGGCAATCATGATAAAGCTGCTATAAACACTTGTGTGCAGGCTTTTGTGCGCAAATAAGTTTTCAACTCTTGGGTAAATACCAAAGAGTGTGATTGCTGAATACTATGAAAAGTATATTTATTTTTGTAAGAAACCACAAAACTGTCTTCCAAAGTGGCTGTACCATGTTGTAGTCTCACTAGGGATATATGAGAGTTCCTCTTGCTCCAAAATCTCGCCAGCATTTTTGTGTTGTTGGTGGTCAAGACTTTTGGCCATTCTAATAGGTGTGTAGTGGGAATGCACTGTTTTTTTAATTTGCATTTCTCTGATGTCATAAGATGCTGAAGGTCTTTTTTTAAAAATATATTTTATTGATTTTTTTTACAGAGAGGAAGGGAGAGAGAGAGAGAGTTAGGAACATCGAAGAGAGAGGAACATCGACCAGCTGCCTCCTGAACATCTCCCACTGGGGATGTGCCCGCAACCCAGGTACATGCCCTCGACCGGAATCAATCCTGGGACCCCTCAGTCCGCAAGCCGACGCTCTATCCACTGAGCCAAACCGGTTTCGGCTGCAGATCTTTTCATACTCATATTTCTCATCCATGTATCTTCTTTGGTAAGATGTTTGTTAAGATTTTGGCCTATTCTTTTTTAAATATATTTTATTGATTTTTTACAGAGAAGAAGGGAGAGGGAGCGAGAGTCAGAAACATCGATGAGAGAGAAACATCGATCAGCTGCCTCCTGCACATCTCCCACTGGGGATGTGCCCGGAGAGGAAAGGAGAGGGAGAGAGAGATAGAAACATCAATGATGAGAGAGCATCATCGATCAGCTGCCTCCAGCACATCCCCCACTGGGGATGTGCCCGCAACCCAGGTACATGCCCTTGACCAGAATCGAACCTGGGACCCCTCAGTCCACAGGCCGACGCTCTATCCACTGAGCCAAACCGGTTCCGGCAAGATTTTGGCCTATTTTTTAATCAAGTTGTTTGTTTTTTTATTATTGAGTTTTGAAAGTTTTGTGCAGCCCTAGACAATTTGGCTCAATGGATAGAGTGTCTACCTGTGAACTGAAAGGTCCCAGGTTCAATTCTGGTCAAGGGCACATGCCGGGGTTGTGGGCTTGATCCCCAGAGGGGGACTTGCAGGAGGCAGCCGATCCATGATTCCCTCTCATCATGGATGTTTCTATCTCTCTCTCCTTCTTCCTTCCTCTCTGAAATCAATAAACATACACACACACACACACACACACACACACACACACACACACACACATATATATATACATATATATATATATAATTTTTTTAAGAGTTCTTTGTGCACTTTGGATAACAGTCCCTTATCAGAGCTAATTTTTGCAAATATTATCTCCCAATGTGGCTTGTCTTTTTATTCTTTTGATATTGTCATTCACAGAGCCAATGTTTTTAATTACAATTTAATCCATTTTATCATTTTTTCTTGGATTGTTCCTTTGGTATTATATCTAAAAAAACATCATTATATCCCAGGATATCTGGGTTTTTCATAGGTGATCTTTTAGAAGTTTTTATCATTTTGCCTGTTAAATTTGGGTCTATGATCTATTTTGAAATACTTTTTGTGAAGTGTGTTAAGTGTGTATCTAGATTTGTTTTTCTGCATGTGAATGTCAAGTTGTTCTAACTCTAATTGTTAAAGGTGCTATCTTTGCTCCATTGTATTGACTTTGCTCCTTTAACAAATTTAAGTTCACCGACATTTTGAGGACCATTTTCTGTGCTCTCTGTTGTCCCATCTACGTGGCCATTCTTTAAGGACAATGCCACATTGCTTCATTACTGTAGGTATATAGGAAATCCTGACTTTGGGCAGTGTCAGCCCTACAACTTTGTTCTTCAATATTGTGTTGGCTATCTGCCTACCCATATGAACTTCAGAATCAGTTTGTCAATATTCACAAAAATAACTTGATGGGATTTTTATTGTGATTGCATTAATTTATGGATCAAATTGAGAAAAATCATTATCTTGATAATACTGAATCTTCTCAACCATGAATCCTATATAATAAAACCCTAACATGCAAATCGATGGAATAGCGGAATGACTGGTGGAACGACCAGTCGCTATGACACACACTGACCACGAGTGGGAGGTGACCAGCAGCCGCAATGGGCGGGGAGGGGTGGGCAGGGCCAGCCAGCAAGAGGCGCCAGGCTGCCAGCAAAGGCGGGCACACTGGTCGCCCCACAGATCAGCCCTGATTGTTGGCCAGGCCTAGGAACCCTACCCTATTGGGAACAGTCTCTTAGATTTAAATATTAAAACCTGGCAAGGCTATTCTAACACTGAAAAAACAGGATGATGCAGCTATGACATGCATGGACTCTGGCTTGCACATTTTGTGGTGTCCGACTGCCGGTTAGGCCTAACATCCCTGAGGGGTCCCAAATTGCGAGAGGATGCAGGCTGAGCAGAGGGACCCCCTCCCCATGCACAAATTTTTATGCACTGGGCCTCTAGTATAGAATATATATATATATTGCTATTTGAATCCATTCTTCAGAGTTTTGTAGTTTTTCTAATATAGATCTTATATATAATCTGTCAGATTTATAACTATTTTAATTTTGGGGAGTACTGATGTCAACATTTTTAATTTTATATTTTACTATTTTATTGATGATATATAAGAAAACAACTGACATTTGTGTATCAACTTTGTATTCTGTAACCTTGCCAGAATTGCTTAATAGTTCCAAGAGTTGTTTTGTTAATTCTTTTGGATTTTCTACATAGATGATGCTGTCATGTGTGGACACACATTTTATGTCTACCTTCCCATCCATATGCCTTTTATTTTATTTTCATGCCTTATTGGGTTAACAAAGACTTTCAGTACCATGTTGAAAAGGAGTGATGAGAGTGGACTTCTACCTCTTCTTTGTGGGAAAGATTCAAATTCCTCATTATTAACTATAATGTTATCTGTAAGTTTTTTGTAGAGAGTATCAAAATCAGGAAGTTTGCTTCTATTTCTAGTTTATTGAGAGTTTTTACCATGAATGAATGTTGAATTTTCTCAAACGGTTCTTTGCATCTATAATTATGATTATGTGACTTTTCTTTTTTTAAACTGTTGATGTGATGGATTATGTTAATTGATTTTCAAATGTTAAACCACTTTGAACCTCTGAGATAAATTCCACTGGGTCAGGATGTATAATTATTTTTATACATTATTCTATTAGGTCTGATAATATTTTGTTGAGGATTTTTGAATCCATGTTCTTGAGAGCTATTGATCTGTAGTTTTCTTATAATGTCTGGTTTATTTATAAGGGCAAGTGATGAATGAACAAAACATAAGCCCACCGTTTAAATAACGGTGAGAAAACATAACACAGATACTTGCCATCTTAAATTTATAAAATAGTTTCTGTGCATCTCTTCATGTGTTTATAATATAACTAAATTAGCATTCTTTTGTATATTAGTAGATGTCTTTCTTATGATTATCTATACTGTCCTCTAGACTATATTTTATATCTATTATTGAGCTACATGTAGTGCTTACCTCATAAGAATGTCATCAAAAGAAAAATGAGATCAATATTGTGAAAGTGTTTTCAGCACAGCAAAAGAAATATATTATGTAAATATAGCATATGATTACCATTAGCATTATTATTGTCCATTAGGAGGCCATATATGCTGTATCTAAGAGCTGTGTAAATGAATGACTTTTAAAAAGTTGCCTAATGTTGCATTTAAGCAAACATTAAATAAGAGTACCAGTTTCTTTCACTATGAAATACGAGAGCCCCTCGGAACTTTACTTGACTTTTCTTGTCATATTATGTTTACATGCTCATTACCTCCTTCTATATATTGACCTTAATATATGTTTGCATAGTGATTTCCATTTACTAAGTTCTTACAATAATTTATTAGTCAATCTTTCTTCAATATATGCAATAACTTAATACATGTCAATAAGTTTTAGATGCAAGATGATGAGACAATGGGGTCCTTTCCTTAGCTTACTTATAAATATAAAGTCATAAATTAACTTAGTTATTTCAGATTACATAGTCACTGATAGAGCTGAAATTATACTTCAGATTTCTAGCTTTCATCACCTGCACCAGTGCTTCTTAAACTTATGAAACTTTGAAACCCTGCTGGGCAATTTTCTATGTGTTAGAAGCCCAGCTTCTGTGGTGATATTGAGAGAAAATCTGAGATGACAGATCAGATATAAATTATATAATATATATTCTCTGGAAACAAAGAAATGACTCATAGAATCCCAGTGATCTTTCAAAAGTGGTTTTAAAATTAACAGCATAAACCTTTATACTTGAAAGTGTTGTGGGCAACTCTGAGTCCACTTAGAACAAATTGCATTGGTATGCAAGGAAAAATGAAGCCCATAGATTATTTTAAAATTTATTTTTTAACTAAAGGACATTACAGGGCCTGTGATATGTTCATTTGCAGTGGGAGTATCTTAAAGATGGATTTAGTCTGTGATATAGCCCCCAAATGTTTGACCACAGAATCTTTTTATTTCAAAAAAATCCTTATAACACCAATGGTTCTATGGTATAAACGGAATGTTTGTGTCCCATCAAAATTTATATGTTGAGCCTAATCCCCAATGAAAGTATTTGGAGGAAGGACTTTTGGGAGATATTTAGATCATGTGGGTGGAGTCCTCATAAATGAGATGAGTGCCTTTATAAAAAGAGGCACAAGAGAAATATCTTGGCCTCATGAGGTTGCAGAGAGAAGATGGTTATCTGAAAGCCAGGAAGAGATGGTTGCCAGTGTTTGTGTTCCAGCATCTAGAAGGGTTCAGCAATCTGGAGAAGGCTGTGTGTAACTTAAAGAGTCCAGAGACGAAATATAATTTTGAAAGGCATTTGGGGGTCAGAGGAGCTTAGTTAAAAGGAACTAAGATCTCCTTGTCTCAGGAACTCATGCTTTTTATTAACACAAATTGTCCTGAGGCGAGGTGGAGATATACACTTCAAAGGGCAGGGTTTCCTATACAGAGGCATTGTCAGAAAGGAAGAATTAGCCTATGACTGTTCAGTTGTTTGGCCAGTAAGAGGCAATAACATGTAGATTAAGGTGCCCTGAGCTGTCTGGCAGCAAACAATCATCCCTTTTCAGGTTTGGGGAAATGCCCTCAGCCATTCCCAACAGGTGATAACATATGTGACTCAGCCCTTGTTGAGTCCCCAAGTTCCATCAACCTTTTGATGAAACCCTTGCAATTATGACATGCTAGATAGAATTGGCTTCCAGCAATGGTCTCATATTCAGGACTTTAGTCTGTTTACTGGCAGGCTTCTTTAAAAGACAAAACAGAACAAAAGACATTTGTCAGTACCAAAAAGAGACGTCTTAAGTAAAAATAATGAAAACCTCATACTGCTTAGATAATGCAGATAGTTCTAGTTGTCTGGTCAAAGGGCAAAAAGTCTTCAGCTCCCATCTTTTGTCCATTTGTTATTGCTGGAAGTTTATATTCATTTATTCTTTTGGGATGAATAAACTGGGTGATAAGCTGGCATTTACTCAAAGCCTACTCAGACTCTGGAGCAGCTGCTTTTGTCTCTTTGCCATACTGTGGTTTAGGATTTTCTGGCCATCTGCATGAGTGCCATCACATAGCCACAATTATATAACTGTATTATATATTATGAATAAATTAATTATTTCATAGTATCAAATCATTACATCATAAAGAATGTATTTTATTTTACATGATTAAATATCATCTTTATGGGTATTAATTCTTTACAAATTTTTTTTAATGCCCTTTGCCATAAAGAAGTTATTTTGTGGTGTAGTAATGTAATGTAACTTTTGCTTTTCCCTTAATAATATGTTAGTTTGAGGGCAGGAACTTGGGTCTGTGTTGTCCCACAGTTTATCCTCAGTATCTAGTTCTGTGCCTATCTCTTAGTAGGAGCTTAATAAATATTAATTGCACAATAATTAAATTTTCCTTTTGATGTTTTTCTTCATGTATTTTTAAACAAAATCAATTCTATGCTGAAACCAAGATGGTTTCCTATGTTATACTTAATTTGCACTTGTAAATAAAATATACTGTTTTCTATATCAATCTTTATTAACTTATTTAAACACTTTCATTTGAGATTTTTTCTGTAATGTTAAGAATTGTGTAATTAAATTTCTCCTCCTTTTATTTATTTAATTTATTTTTTATTTTTTTATTTTTAAATTTCTCCTCCTTTTAAAATGAAATGCCAGGTATACCGATAACATATATTAATATTTATATTATTTTTAAATATACTTTATTGATTTTTTACAGAGAGAAAGGGAGTGGGATAGAGAGTTAGAAACATCGATGAGAGAATAACATCGATCAGCTGTCTTCTGCACACCCCCCACCGGGGATATGCCTGCAGCCAAGGTACATGCCCTTGACCGGAATCAAACCTGGGACCCTTTAGTCCCTAAGCCAACGCTCTATCCACTGAGCCAAACTGGTTAGGGATAATATTTATATTATTAACAAGAGGCCCGGTGCATGGGATTCGTGCACTGGTGGGAGGTTTGGCCTGCGGGGATCAGCCTGCTGTGGGAGCTCTGCTCATCCCAGTCAGCTGAGCGGCTGTGGACCTGCCCTCTCAGGGGCTGCTCCCTTGTCTAACATCTTCTGTGAAATCTGAGCACTCGCCTCTCCTATTGGGGCCAGGCCCAGGGACAATAGCATTGAGAGGCAGTGGAGTAGGCCTCAGACCCGCAGTGGCCATGAACCCGCCTCCCACCCTCCGGGGTTAGCTGTGTGAGCCCGGCAGCCGTGCTGTGCAGCCTGCAGGCTTCTGGAGGAGGTGGCAGAGAGTGAGGAGGAGGAGACTGGGGCAAGGAGGAGTCTGGGGTGAGGAGCCAATGATTGCAGCCCGGGTTCTTGCCCGTAGGCCTGGGGTTCATTGTGGGAGCAGCTGCTCATCCAAGTCAGCTGAGTGGTGCTCCCACTGTGGTAGTTCACTGACCACCAGGGGGCAGCTCCTGCATTGATTGTCCGTGCCCTGGTTGTCAGTGCTGTCATAGTGACTGGTCGACCAGTCATTCTAGTCATTCTGCTGTTTGGTGCCAGGCTTTTATTATATAGGATAATAATGTATTAACATTAATGTACATTATTACTTTTGTCATAAGGTAACATGAATATATAGGACTGTCCTTTTTTTGTAATTATTTTATTACTAGAGGCCCGGTGCATGAAAATTCAAGCACTCGAGGGGGTCCCTCGGTTAGGCCTGCACCATCTTGCAGTCTAGGACCCCTCGGGGGATGTCCACCTGCCAGCTTAAGCCTGCTCCCCCAGGGAAGCAGGCCTAAGCTGGCAGTCAGACATCCCTCAGGAAGCCTAGGAGCCCTTGGGGATGTCTGACTGATGGCTAAGCCACAATCAAACATTCTTAGCACTTCCAAGGAGGCTCCTGCCACCACTGCTGAGCTCACAGCTATTGGCCCAGCTTGAACGTCTGCCCCCTGGTAGTCAGTGAGCATCTTAGCAACCATTCATTCCTGGTCATTTGGCTGTTAGGGTCAATTTGCATATTACCTTTTTATTATATAGGATTATTATTTTTAATCCTCACACGAGGATATTTTTTTTCCACTGCTTTCTTAAAGTGGAAGGGAGGAAGGGAGAGAAAGAAGAGAGAAGCATCAATGCAAGGGAAACACACCTATTGGTTCCCACTTGCAGGAGCCCCAACTGCAACCCAGGTATCTGCCCTTGCCTCGAATCAAACCTGTGACACTTTGGTGAGGGGGCCGAACCCCTAACGACTGAGAAACAATGGCCATGGCAGGACTCTTCTTCTGGTCTCTTTTCTGTACCACTGATTTGTCCCCCATGCCAAAGCCATGTTTCAATGACTTTGTTAAAGATAGATAGTTCTTAAAATCTGTTTCTCTCTAATCTGCTTTCTTTTCAAAACCTATTTCCAAGCAAGAGTTTATAATCTTAGTTATTTGGTTACTATTAAGTCCATGGATTAGGATAATAGGCTTATTTCAATCAATAATTCAGATATTTATTTATCTGTTTTTTATTCTGTTCACTAATGAGAGTAGTGAATCTCATTCTTAGATTCAAATAAACTGAGCTCCTTGCTGTGCAAAGCATCCTTTGCCTAAATTCCCCTCCTGTGTCTACACTAAACTATAGCACAGAAAATATGTGTTTGGTCGTGGACCTCTGAAAGCAACCAATCTTTAAATTCCACCCAAGACTCCAATATTGTTAAAACTTTGGATTTTTCTCTGTCTTGACTTCAAGCTCATCTTCATATTTTATTTTATTATTATATTTTATATATTTTATTGATTTTTTATAGACAGGAAGGGAGAGGTATAGAGAGTTAGAAACATTGATGAGAGGGAAACATTGATCAGCTGTCTCCTGCACACCCCCTACTAGGGTTGTGCCCACAACCAAGGTACATGCCCTTGACCAGAATTGAACCTGGGACTCTTCAGTCCGCAGGCCAACGCTCTATCCACTGAGCCAAACCGGTTAGGGCTCATCTTCATATTTTAAAAGTATGTTTAAATTGTTTCCATGTTTTAAGAATTAAAGGGAGGATTATGAATCTGCATGTTCACTCTTTTATCTTTATTTAAATTTCCTTATTCTAATATCAGGTCACTGGTAATCTGGTAAACAAAAATCTGTTCATGTGCATGTACATATCTCAACTGGGCCTTTCTTGTAAAATTTGCACCTACTATCATGCCAAATATGTTAGTAAAAACTTATGAAGTATTCAAATAAGTGAGAAAAGACATATATTGTAGGCAACTTCCCTACCATTGGTTTGATCTCAATTGTGCTCTAGCCAAAGTGGCCCAAATAGACAACTGATTACTAATGTGCTTTATTGCCTTAAGAGGGCAAGGGTGAAAAGATGTCTATTCAATTTTTAGATATGTTATCACTCAGATCATACATGGTATAAAAATATCACTTCCCAGAATATAGCACACTTCTTTGAAATAAATAAAAACAGAAGAGAAAAACACTTTCAATATTAGAAAATTAACACTCATAATTGAATGTTTTAGCTTGTATAAAAAATAGAATTTATTACATTCAGTAGCAAAAAATATGAATCTAGCCAGTGAGATATGGGAAATGGAGATTCTATGCCTTGTTAATGAGGCATTCAGAAGGGGGTTGATTCCTGGTCAGGACATATGCTCAGGTTGCAGGCTGGATCCCTAGTGGGCATGCAGGAGGCAGCCAATCAATGATTCTCTCCATCATTGATATTTCTATCTCTTTCTTTCTCTCCCAAATATATGAAGAATCCCTTCTAATATATATATTAGAAGGGATTCTTCATCCTGTGTTCCTAGGACAATGAAAACCAGCAGTCAACATTATAGTTAATGAGAAAAACTGTATGATTTCTCCTATGATTAGGAACAAGATAAAAATGTTCTTATCATTTCTGTTCAACATCCTGCCAGAAGTTCTGGTCATGGCAATTAGGCATCAAAATTAAATAAAAGGAAAGGAAGAGATAAAACTACCCCTATTTGTGGGTAGCATAATTTTGTAGATAAAAAATTTTAAAGAATCCACTAAAAAATCTATTAGAACTAATAAATGAGTTCAGCAAGTTTTCAGGGTGCTAGTTTAACATGCCAAAAACTAAATTGTAATCTTACACAATAACAATGAGCAGTCAGAAAATGGAATTAAGAAAATTTCATTACCATACTATCAAGAATAATAAAATAGTTAATAAATTTAACAAAAGAGCAAGACATACATTAGGAAGCTATAAAATGTAGTGGAAAGAAATTGAAGACTAAATAAATGGTACAGTTCCCTTTTGCTTAATAGTTCCTTCTCAAGTTTTTTTTTTTTTTTCCTTTCATTTTACTAATAACAGCTTGGAAATCTTCATCTAAATACTTAAGTCTACCTACAAAGTAGACTTACAAAGTTTACTTTTTAATACTGAACCGCAGAACACAATTTGGCCAATATTTATATTGCTTTATAAGGAGAGTGCTTCATTCAGTTTCTAATAACATGTTTCTATTCTTGTCTGAATCTTCTCCAGAGGGACCTTTGACATTCACACTTGTAGCACAAGTCTGTTCCTGATGGTATATGTATTCTCTAAGATGATAAACGTTTTCTCTGCAGTCTACTTCACTTTTTTGAGCCTTTTCCAAAATTACTTTTAGCATCCATATTTCTATGAAAAATATCTTTAAGACAGCTAGGCTTTGCTATCAAGTACCTCAAAATTCTTCCAGCTTCTTTCTATCCATTACCCCATTACAAATTTACTTTCACATCTTCAGGTATTTGTTACAAAAGCACCATAATTCCTAGTACTAAAATCTATGATAGTTTCTAAGGCTTTTGTAACAAAGAATCACAAACTGTTTAGCTTAAAAGAATGGAAATGTATTCTCTCACAGTTCTTAAACAAGAAACCTGAAATTGAGGTGTTGGCAGGGCCATGCTTCCCTAAGGGTGAACCTGAGGAAGGGCAGTGAAGGATTGAAGAAAAGACAGACAAGATAATACAGCTGGGGCTCGGTGGATCTCTCCTGCCTGGATGAGGACACAAAAGACCCAGCCTGCAGGCCGATGCTTTATTCTATAGTCTGATTAAAATAAGGGTAGATTAACATGTATACAAGTGTTCTTATTTTGGCAACACTTGCTGCACCTCCCACAGCCCATCAGCTACTTAGGAAGGAATTAGGGAGGCTACAAGGTCAGGCTTAATTATGCTAGGAGAACTCTGCCCTCCAGACTGGGACTTGTTTGTGGCCCTGCCATAGGTCAGCTCGAGACTTGACCCTAGAGCCTCTCCCTACATCCTATGTATTCACATGAGGTTTTTCCTGTGTGTAAGGACTGCAGTCATATTTGATTAAGGTCCATCCTACTCCAATTTGACCTCATGTTAAGTAATTGATCTAAAATGACCCTAAATCTGAATAAGATCTCATTCTTAAGTATTGGGTGTTAGGACTTCAGCATAGCTTTCTGCAGGACACAATTCAATCCATAGCAGATTCTTCTTCATTTCACACATAAAAATAAATTAAAACATATTATAGTTGTATATGAAAGAGCTAAAACTATAAAACATTTAGAGAAAATATGAATTCAAATAATTGTAACCTTGGGTTAGGGAAAGCCTACCTGTATATGACATCAAAAGCACAAGTGAGAAAAGAAAAATATTGATAAATTGTACTTCATCAAAACTTAAACATTTGTGCTTGGAACATCATAAAGAAAGTGAAAAGACAACAAAAAGAGAGAAAATATTTCAGATTATAGATCACATCAGAAATTTGTACCCGGAATATATAAAGAATAAGTACAAAGCAATAATAAAAAA
>NW_006299719.1:1939799-1953382 GCF_000327345.1 Myotis davidii
TAAAAAATACTACATATTGTATGACTCCATTTATATGAAATGTCCAGAATAGTCAATTCTATAGTGACAGGAAGTGAATTAGTGGTTGCCTAGGACAGGGGAGATTAGGGGAAAATTGGCAGTGACTGATTCTGGATACTGGATTCTCTCAGCTGAGCAACTAAAAAGAAAAATAGTAGCAAATGTATAAAACATTTGAATAACATAATGAGTATATGATTTAAGAGACAGATATGGAATCTGCATACAATTAGGAGAAACGTATTGTTTTTGAAGTTCACATAAAACATTTATATTTGACAACACACAAAGCCTTAAAGCAAGTCTCAACAAGTTTCATAGATTAATTATAAATATAATGTTTTCTGATCATAGTAGAATTTCTATTTGACTCAAAAATAAGAGAAGATATAAAAGCCACCATATAGTTCCTTATAACTGATGAGTCAAAAAGTTATAAATATTGAAATTTAAATATGCTTAAAATTGAACAATAATAAAACCAATAAATATCAAACTTGTGAGATGTGATGAAATTTACAGCATTAATTCTTATATTAGAAAATGAGAAATCTTAAAAATTAAAGAGATAGATATACAACTTAAGCAAAGAGGATAAGCATAAACACAAGTAAATTATGAGTAATAAAACAGTAATTAACAATGTTAGAAATAAGGGTACTCAAATGAAAAGTTGATTCATTAAAATAAATACACTAATTCTATTTTTCCACATTAGATTAGGGCTCAAACCATGTTTGAATTATCTTCTATTCAGGTTATTATTGAGAGAGGGATTCCTTACCTAGAGATATGGGCTTGGCTAAAGTCAACCCAACCCACACTGTGCAGATGTTATTTTCAGAAACTGGTTAGTTGCATGTACTCATAGTCTGGGGGGAAGACACAGCACAACACACAGAGCTATATGGATTGTACAACCATGAACAGATCAAACAACTGGGAGGTATGTGAGGCAGGCTTTTTAGTATCAAAATGAGGGGGAGCTCTATGATTCCTAGGGGAGGAGGAAATTGTCTTGTTTGAATAATTCCACATCTAGCAGGGAAATGAAACTTACTATTAAGGGATAAGCAAGACTGTAATCATTCAGTCTGACAAGGAGATAGTACCGAGGGCACCTTATCCATGGGAGCAGAGTGGGGAGGAGAACTTGTAGTTAGGCCATTTGAGTCACTCTCAATTTTACCAGCTATAAAAGCAGCACATAATATAGAGTCTTAATGCTAGGCCTTAACCACAAAAAAGAACACAGGTAAATAAATACATAAACAATAAATTGTACAAAAACTGTAGAAAATGTAATTATTTGTAGATAAAATTTTATCTACATAAATATCCTATATAATAAAAGTGTAATATGCAAATCTACTGAACAGAGGAACAACAGTCGCTATGACATGCACTGACCACCAGGAGGCAGGTACTCAATGCAGGAGTTGCTCCCTGGTGGTCAATGTTCTCCCACAGGTGGAGCATCACTCAGCTAGAAGCGGGGCTCAAGGCTGGCAAACGCAGTGAAGTTGGCAGGACCCTCTCCCACCCCCGCGGCAGTTGGACATCCCCCGAGAGCTCCCAGACTGCGAGACAGTGTAGGCTGGGCTAAGAGACCGTCTCCCAGTGCATGGATTTCATGCATCAAGGCCTCTAATTTAAGTATAAGTTACAACATCTAGAAATTGTAAGTTATGCAATTTTCTGGATATTAAGTTATTATAAAATAACTGGAAGATAGTTTACTTTGTTTAATTTTATAATAGAAAGAAAGAATAAAAAAATCAGAAGAAAACTAAGACATTTAAGACGTTCATAGAGATAATTATAAAAGGTTTTGACAGCGTGGCAGAAAGACAAATTAGGTCTACCACCACCTTTTTTACTTCTAAGTGTGATATAATATTGCATCAGTAGAAAAACTGAAAACTGTATTTCTCATAGTCCTTTGTAATTTGGGTCCCAGAAGAAATTTAAGTTCTGCCAATCAAGTGGACCCCACTGAACTGGGACTTGAATTTGGAACCATGTTACACAGAGAATTTGGCAATGTGCAAGGTATTTATTTGCACTTTCGTGTGTCTATTAGACCCAATGTGGTTCTGGAGCCAATAATTGTAGAAACAGTGTTCTGATCTCTGAATTGCACTGAAGCTGGTGTTCTTCTGAAGCCAACATTTTTGGTAGCACTTTCCTGGTCCAGGCAAAATGGCTAATGTGGCTTATCATAATGCCAGCAGCTGGGACTGTTGACTTCTTCTGTGCCAAGCTTCTGATTATGGCAAGGGTAAAATTCATTGGCATGTTGGTGCCTGATTTTGTCCAAGAAGTCATTCCTGGAGATCTAGCCTAAACACTGTTCCTCAAACTCTTCTCACAATTTGTAAGCAATTAAATCATGTTCTTCTAAAAATATGCAACTTTAATACAAGGACACAATAAAGATCTAAATAAAGTCAGAGGTATGTTCTTATGGAAAAGGTTTCATATTATAAGTATACTAGAAGCCCAGTGCAGGAAAATTCATGCACTGAAGGGGGCTCCCTCAGCCTGGCCTGCCCCCTCTCACAGTCCGGGAGCCCTCAGGTCAGGAGGCAACCCAGTGATCAGGGGAAGGCAATGCCCCATCACACCTCTGCTGCTGCCACTGACGGAAGTGCAAGCCTCAGCTGGCGCTGGTTACCTGAGCCTTGGGTAGGCCTGGGAAGCTGGGCAGCCGTCATATGAGGCATGCCTGCACCTTGGGCTGGCCCTCGGCGGCTGGGGGGCTGGGGGGACTGGGGGACTCGAGAGACAGGTGTGCAGCAAGGTGGGGCCCACCTCTAGGAGTCCCCCAGTCCCCTCAGTGGTGGGGCTTGGGCACCACCATCTTGTGTCTGTGGGCACTGCCATCTTTGAGGGCGAGGCAGTCAATTAGCATATTGCCTCCTTATTGGCTGTGGGTGCCACAATTTTTGCGATGGTGTGAGGGTCCATTAGCATATTCCCTCTTTATTAGATAGGATAGATTCTTTTTAAATGAAATTATACGTTCTAAGAGCTTACCTTGGCATTTTATTCTGATTTAAATTTTATATGGAAGAATTATATTACAAATATCAAGATATATATAAAAAGCAGCAAAGGTACTTTGGTCGGTTTGTCTCAGTGGACAGAGCGCCAGCCTGCAGACTGTAAAATATTGGTTTTGACATAGTGAAATATAAACAAACCAAGTCACTGTAAATCAAAAGTCTAGGAGCTCAGAAGTAGCTTCTTATTTATATTTATTAAATCAACAAATATTTAATTATTACTTAGTGCAAGTTAAGAACTGTTCTTTAACCTGTAAATATATTAGAGAACAAAAGGAAAAACAACAACAACAAAAAATGGCACACCCTTACTTTGATTGTATTCTGGAATGGGAAATAATACATTTTCTAAATAATGAGTCAATAAATTTGAGAAAAGTGGATTTTTATTTCCACCTTGTACTATACACCAATTGAAATTCTTAAAATACCTAAAATAATCACCCATTAAAAGTGGCTTGGGATTTCAGCTTTGACATTTCAAGAGCTGGGAATTCATTGTTCTCATAATTCTAATAGAAAAAAGAAAGTGGAGAAACAAAAAATCAGTGCCTTTTGTTGGATCCACAAGAAAACTGAGGCTGCAGGTGAAAACTGCCACACTGAAATCTGAAGAAATTTGTACATCAAGAGAGATACAGCAGCCCTCGCCGGTTTAGCTCAGTGGATAGAGCGTCGGCCTGTGCACTGAACGCTCCCGGGTTTGATTCTGGTCAAGGGCATGTACCTTGGTTGTGGGCACATCTCCAGTAGGAAGTGTGCAGGAGGCAGCTGATCGATGTTTCTCTCTCATTGGTGTTTATAACTCTCTATACCTCTCCCTTCCTCTCTGTAAAATATCAATAAAATATATTTTAAAAAATAAAAGAGAGAGATACAGCAACCAAGATCTGTTTACCTGGAGCAGAATTTGCTGGAGCCATAAAGTGGTAGAAACACTTAAAAGTAAACACAGATTGAGACTGAATGTAGCCTAGAATGAAAATGATAACCTCCTGGGATCTACAGTCTTAAAGGTGTTCTCATACTTTAGTATGTTCATCATGAGAATCTAAGAAAGACCCTTTCATACCTTTGGCAAGAGATGAGGAAGAGTAGCTATTCTAAAATATGTCCAGAGTCTTCTGCATAACAATAGACTACTCTTCAGAGAATTTTTACTTTACTACCTTCCAGGTAGCTTCTGAGATGTCATCTGAAATTGACAAGGAGAAACCAAAGAAAAAGGAAATTCACTCCAAAATGGTAGGTGGCAGGTTTAATAATCTAGAGAATTTACTTAGGAGGCTTGCTGGGTAACTTCAGACTAGATTTTCTGCTCCCACCCACCAAATCTTAAAATTTACATAGGGGCCTTAGCTGGGTTCAGATATGTAACTCAGACCCTTAACTGGTTCAGTTATGCTCACAGGGTACCTAACAGTCTTCAATCATGTACCCAGGCCAGATAATCTCATCACCAGGTTATGATCTCAAGGCTGTATCATTGGGGTCACTTCTGGAGGGGTGACGGCAAGTTGAGTGCATATTTGGGACAGGGAGGAGGTGGGGAGCCTCCAATTGCCCAGGCCCAGCTCTCAGGTGAACTGGCAGTCACAACTTCTTGATGGTCTCTTCCAGCATGCAAACGCAGATGGTTAGTGTACGGACACAAAAAATGAAAATTCTAAGAAAAAATAAAAAGATAATGCTAGAAATGAAATGCCTTTGATGGATTTTATCAGAGGACTTGAAACAATCAAGAGCATAAGCCCATAGCATTAAGATAAGTCAATATTTGAAAAATACAACCTTCCAAAACTCAATCAAGAAAAATAAAAATGTCACAACAGGCCAATAACTAAGGAGGAAATTGAAGCAGTCATCAAAAACTTCCAGCAAACAAAAGCTACACTATGTCCCAAGTGCTTGGCATTTTTAAAAATATATATATTTTTGTTGATTTCAGAGAGGAAGGAAGAGCAAGAGAGAGATATAAACATTAATGATGAGAGAGAACTATTGACCAGCTGCCTCCTGCACATCCTACACTGAGGATGGAGCCCTGACCTGGAATCAAACCATGACCTCCTGATTCATAGGTTGATGGTATGTTTTTATGTTATTAACAAACTATTAATCATATTTTTCAAGGCACATTTTAAATTTTAATATTCACTATCACTTCTGCTTTTTTAGTGCAAATTAGAAAAATATGTAAACCGAACAATATTACAAGTTTCCATAAAGTTCTTTATTCTGGCACTGATTTAAAAGTCTGATTCTGAGCTCCGGTCTGTTTGAAGCTAAAACGTTAATCTGGATGTTTTCAGCCAAATTAGCTCAATTCCAGTGATTTAATAGTCACTTCAACTTAATATTTAATCAGTTTAAGGAGCTGGTCCACTTGCCCCATGTATTGGGATTAAGTCTAGATTCAGGGAAGTTTAACTCACACCACTGCAGAGGGATGCAACTGGTCTGTGCTTATGCTGATAAAAATATATCTCTTTTCTTGGCACAGACAATCTGAGATAATTGCTCCAGCAAGGATTCTCAGTATTTTCCTGTCCATTCAGTTCTATCCTGGCTTTAGCTGATGTTAATCCCCCAATGTCCTGTTGCATCTCCGTTTTTTGTTTTTGTTTTTAAATAGACAGTGTTCAATTTTTAAAAAATATATTTTATTGATTTTTTATAGACAGAAAGGGAGAGGGATATAGAGTTAGAAACATCAATCAGCTGCCTCCTGTACACCCCCTACTGGGAATGTTCCCGTAACCAAGGTACATGCCCGTAACTGGAATCGAACCTGGGACCCTTGAGTCTGCAGGCCAATGCTCTATCCACTGAGCCAAACCGGTTAGGGCTGCATCTCCGTTTTGATGCCTGTTGATGACCCCCCAACCTATCAGCTTCTTAGGGGAGTCTTTGTGTCAGAGAATTTCTGTAAATCCCTGCTGTGGATATATTCAGTTATATGTTTGGTTTATTCCTTTTCCAAGGCATTCATTCTTAATATTTTTTTCACTTTAAAAAAACATACTAATTTATTTCTCTTAATCCCCATTTTCTATGTAATCTAGTTTACATTAGATTTCTCTCGCTTACAATGTGGTTAGTTCCGGCTGGAAAACTCTGAGTAGAAATAATAAAGGTGACTCCTGGGTTTCTGCAATGACTACTTCCTGCATGTTCCTCCTGTTCTCTTTTCCCAGCTGCAGCCACCTGGGAGGCATTAGCTATAGGGCAGAGTTATCATACCTCTGAGTCACCACTTAGAAAGGAGTTGCAATCAAGAACAGTGGGAATAAGCCAGTCAGAGAAAGTCAAGTGTCACATGATCTCACTCATATGTGGAATCTAATGAACAAAATAAACTGATGAATGAAATAGATCCGGAGACACAGAAGCATAGAACAGATTGACGAATCTCAGAGGGAAGGTGGGAGTGGAGGGTGGAGGTGAACAGTGGAGAGAGATTAACCAAATAATTTATATGCATAACTCATGGACACAGACAATAGTGTGGTGTAGGTCTTGGATGATGGGGGTTCAGGAGTTGGGGTAGAATGGGTCAATGGGGGAAAAAAAGGGACATCAGTAATACTTTCCACAATAAAGATATATATTTTTTAAAAGAACAGCTGACTTGACATATATGAGAAATTAACTTCTGGTGTGTTAAATCATTAGATTTCTTAATTAATTTCTTATTGCATCAAAACCTAGTATATCATATCTAAAAAAAAAAAAATTAATACATTTAAAACACCTACTTTTGCCTAGCCAGCATGCCTCAGTGGTTGAGCATTGACCTATGATCTAGGAGGTCACAATTTGATTATTGGTCTGGTCACATGCCTGGGTTGCAGGCTCGATCCTTAGTGTGTGGAGTGCAGGAGGCAGCGCATCAATGATTCTCTCTCATCATTAATGTTTCTATCTCTCTCTCCCTCCCTCTCCCTTCCACTCTGAAATCTATAAAAATATATTTTAAAAAATAAATAATAAAGCACCTACTTTTTCTGCCTTTTTGTTGTATATATGCAATTCTCTTGACCAACCTCCTCCCAGGCTCCTCTGAGCCCAATTCTTGATTAGTCCACAACTTCGGCCCATAATAACTGGACTAAAACACTGACATTGTTTCTAAGAGCTCAAGGCTGTGTCACCAGGATGACCCTAGGGCCCCTTAAAGTGTCTGCCTGGGAAAACTCAGGCTGCATAAAGAACTCACTGTTGGTTGCAGTCAATACCTTACAACTGTGTCCCTGTCTCTCAGTCTCTGTGGCACATTAGGAGTATAACTCTGATAGGCACCATTTAATCAACTCAGATGGGTTTCACATGTACCAATTACTCCTTCCATTTATTATTATTATTTTTCACTTCCCCCACTACCCTTCCAATTCCTCATTTTTCCTTTAAAATACCAGGTCATCTCCATACAAATCAAAGTTGGGTTCAGTTCACGACAGACTCTTCATATTGCAGGAGTGTATTATGGATTAAAAGAGGTCCTTATCATTTTAAGTAGCATCTAGATTTTTCTCTTTCACCACACTATTGTCTGTGTCCATGAGTTACGCATACAAATTATTTGGTTAATCTCTCTCCACTGTCTCACGTCCACCTTCCACTCCCACCTTCCCTCTGAGATTCGTCAATCTGTTCTATTCTTCTGTGTCTCCCGATCTATTTTAACACTTGTAATGTTGTTCTGTTTACATATTTTTCCACAGATTCATGCACTGGTGGAATCCCTCAGCCTGGCCTGCACCCTCTCACAATCCAGGACCCTCCGGGGATGTCGGAGCCTGGTGCACGGATTCGGCCCAATCCCCACGGGCCAGGCCAAGGGACCCTACAGTGCACTAATCCATGCACTGGGCCTTTAGTATGCATATAAGATCTTTGGTTAATCTCTTCCCACCCTCCCCCTTCCCCCCTTTCCTCTGAGATTCATCACTCTGTTCCATGATTCCATGCTTGTGTGTTAAGCATCTGCCCCCTGGTGGTCAGTGCACATCATAGCTACTGGTCGAATGGCTGAATGGTCAAATGATCCCTTAGGTTTTTATATATATAGACTAGAGGCCTGGTGCACAAAACTTTATGCACTCGGGGGGGGCGTCCCTAGGCCGGCCTGTGCCCTCTCGCTCTGGGCAGCACCTGGGCCACCAAGCCCCCATGTGTCACCCTCTGCCAAGTTATGGTGCCCAAGTCCCCATGTGGAGATGTGGTGAATGCAGCCGGTCACTGTGGGCTAGAGTGCAGTGTGGGCCTCTGGACCGCCCAGTGGCACTACACAGAAGCTGGGCAGGCAGCACACTCTCAGGTGGCCTTGCAGGCTGGCTCCTGCATGGCAGGTAATGGCAGGTGTCCGCACGTCCTGTGCCTGCACCTGCCATCCTCCATGGCATTTATCTGGAAGAAGCAGCAGGAGTAGCAGCTGTAGCTCTACTCCAAGGAGTGATGAGTGCAGGGCCGGGTGGCCCGAGAGGGGCTGCAGATGATGAGTGAGGGACTTGGTGTGGTGCCCACTCCAAGGCCACAGCCACAAGCATGTTTGGCACCCAGGCAGGAGCCTCAGCTGGAGTTCTGGGTGGCGTGGAGGCAGAGCCCGATGGGGCCTAGACCACTGGGGCAGGAGCTGGGCCAGGCCAGAATCAATGGGGAACCCAACTAGCCCCTGCAATCCTGGTGGCTGTGGCCTGGCTCACCTGGAAGAGGCTGTGAGGGTGTGGGGTGGGCTCCTCATGAGAGCCTGGAACCTGAGTGCGGGGGCTTCCCTGGTGCGCAAGCCCTGGCATCCCAGGGAGGGTAACAGGGGGAGTGAGAGCGAGCTTGGCAGATACCCCACATTCTCACTGCACCTCCATCAGCATCACCCCCGCCCCCAGGTAGCTGGTGAGGGGTCACAGTCCCCAGCCTAGACACTGTGGGAGGTTGGTCACCACCACCTACCCAGTTCCCTGTCCCAGCCTGGGGTTCGGCTCCGATCAGGTGATCAGGGCCTGTCGGCTGCGGGGAGGTGCCAAACGCCACTGTGGTGGGCAGGCAGCGGGCTGATCAGGGCCTGCTGGCCAGGGGGAGGGACCGTGGGGCAGCTCCTGCATTGAGTGTATGCTCCCTGGTGGTCAGTGCCCATTATAGTAAATAGTTATTCCGGTAGTTCTGGTCATTTTGTCATAATGATCACTTAGACTCATATATATAAAATTCTTTCACTAGAATGTCCTTTCCTATCTCACCCACTCCATTCCATCTTCATGTTAGTCATCTGTCTAACTAGCTAAATAGTAAATATATCTATAGTGATAAACTCACCCAAAATGGGCTAAACTTTTTGTATTTCCCCCAAAACTAGCATATATCTTTATTATTTTAACAATCACACATTACAGTTGTCCTATTATTTGTCTCCATTACTAGACTTTAATTTCTGAATCATACAAAGAGTGTTATTCTTAGAAACTAGCACAATTTTGTCAATTAATGAATATCTGTTAGAAAACATGATAGTATAGCTTAAATAGTCAATAAAATAATGATTTTAAAACACCAAGTACATATAAAATAATGTTTATAGAATGAATAAAAATAATTATTATAAATTAGTATTACAATATCACACTATCAAATTTCTCTAATGTTTAGCACAATCTCATAATTAGATGAAAAGAAAAATCATCTCATTGAACCAAAGTTGCATTCAGATATACCTCAGAGAGCCCCTGTTATTTTTTTGTTATTAAAAAAAAGCACGCCGAAACCGGTTTGGCTCAGTGGATAGAGCGTCGGCCTGCGGACTGAAGGGTCCCGGGTTCGATTCCGGATAAGGGCATGTACCTGGGTTGCGGGCACATCCCCAGTGGGGGGGGTGCAGGAGGCAGCTGATCGATGTTTCTCTCTCATCAATGTTTCTGACTCTCTATCTCTCTCCCTTCCTCTCTGTAAAAATCAATAAAATATATTTTTTTTAAAAAAAAGCACAGTGAAATTTTACTGCACCATTTAAGAGGTTGACTGATAAAACACGCAGATGTACTGGAGATGGGGGAATGTTAAATAGTCTTACCCAGGAGAATTTTGTTGTATTTTCCCAAAGGAAATGTTGCTTTTCGCTCAGACTCAATTAGGAAATTATTTTTCCCTTGTATTATTTCAGAATTTTGATCTTCTTTACTTAAACAAGTATTGCACCCCTACTGTACTCCAGCCACTGTTTGATTCAAGATTTAGAGGTAACAGACACAGGAAAACAATACAGCTTCAGGAAAAGCTAGAGGTTCATTGATTGACTTAGCACTAACCAAACAGAAAGACTTTCCTAGGGAATTAAGAGAAGGAGCCAGCAATTGCCATGCACTGAATGGAAATATACACATCAAAAGAAAATGCTAAGGCCTATAAATAAAGGCAATTGGCAAGAAAGTATAATGGTTTGCTGCATTGTAAGGTCCCTAAAATTGGAGAGTAGCTTCCATTTCAGGAAGATGTAGAGCATGAATGTTGACGATGTAAAGGAGTGTCACAACCTGAGAGAGACAAACACAGATTGGAATGAAACATTCCCCTGGCAAGAAATTTCATTAGCAGAAACAAACAGATTTAAAATAGTATCATATATAGACACCTACAAACACATTCACATGTGTAAGGGTTTCCAAGTGTGCTTAAGTTAACTGTATATATCTATATATGCATAGTTCCCATTATACAGTGTCTGTCTTCTTTTAAATTTATAATTTTATAAGTGAGATTATCATGTTTTTGTAAAAAAACCAAACTTAGTTCTGCTGGATATACTATTATGTAAGAATTACACATACACATATATACATATACATATAAGTATATTAAGTTAAAGAGTTATAATATTATTAAGAATTTTACTATTTATAAAGAATGCAGTTTTTCATGTTGGGTCTTTATTTGTCCTAGTGTATAGTGGCTTCAAAAATAAATTGGGGCCATTTTCTTTCTTATATCACCAAGTTTTATGACATTTAAAACATCCTGGTGTTTTTTAATATGAGAGAATGCTGAACCATATATTTTTATAGTTTTTTTCTGCTAGAATGGAATGGTTAATATTTTTACATACAAAGTGCATTGGTGTAACTGAGGCAGAGTCATGACAATCCACTATCTCAAACTCTTACATGAAGATTCTTGAATAAGGAGAAAATAGAGATAAGCTGTTAAAACATTTTCATAGAAAACTATTGCACTTGAGATACGAACCCACACACATCTTAGAAGAATCTTAATCCAGTAGCTTAGGGCCCTTATCTGTTGCCAGAACACCTCTTGTACTTTGAACACTACATTTCTCACATCTTCCATATTCAGGCCTACACTATTCTACTGCATATTCTGAGATGCTCTGTGCATTTTAAAATTCTATAAAATGCAAATGTGTACTTACCCAATTTACATATTTTATTCTATGTAACTCACATTCATCACTCTTTCAACAGGTTGTGAGTGATTACAAGTGTGGGAAATGAATGAGATTCATTTTTAGAATTTAAATAATTACAAATGAAGAATTTTGACCACCAATATTAAGGTTTTATGAAAACAAATCTTGTGAAAAGCTCTTGAAAGGTGACACCAGGAAGAACAAGAGTGCAGTGGGAAATATGAAAGAGTGAAGGGACAAAAGACCAATAGAATATTTATTAAGTGAGATATTATGTCTTCTATTGCCTAAGATTTGTCCCACGAGAAGAGGGGGAGCCTGGGATATTCACCTCTTGCCCTTCAGGAATTAAGGGTAATTAATCTCTGAAGCCATTAGTTCTATTTAACCTCTGATTTAAAAAAAAAAATTCAAAGTTTCTAGAAAAAAGGTAGGCAAAGAAGCAAGATGTGAACATGGCCACTATCTTCATGGGCTGCAGACAAATGCAGAGATGGGAATGAATGACATCTCTACAGTGTTTATCAGTCCTGGGAGTTTCACCAGGTAGACAAGGTGAAAATATAGAGATGGATGTAAAACTCAAATCAACTGCTACAGATTTCAAAATTTTATGAAGGGTTAATAAAAATTCCTCCAGAAAAAAAAATATTGAATCATGACTTTCAAACAATATCACATTGATTTGTGATTGCCTTTTAAAGCATTATTACCAATTTCACAAATGTTACTTAGTTAAACTTCACGCTTATGGTGTATTTCCTAAATAAACTGGCTCAGGACAGAATATTTAAATGCACATGACAAGGAAGGATACATTACTGTGTAGGCCAGTGAGTGGAAGTTCTGATTAACACTGAAGTACCCCTACATCAATTGGCTCATTACAATATTGTATTTATTCAGTATCATGGCAATATCAATTGACTTTTCACAAGATAATGGTAGTTTAGCTGAAAGCACTCAACAGGTACTCAAGAACCTGGTTTATCTTCCAGACTCTGCACTATACACACAGATTACAAATTGCAGAAGAATGTGTTGTATGGACATGTGGGTGTTGTTTTCTCCTGTGAAATAAATAAAACAATTGAATTAGGAGACATAATTCTTTCCCAACTCTCTTATTCCATGTTCAGAAATAAATGCTTACAAAATAAATATTTTCCTTGATTTCTGTAAATGGTTAACTCCCCTTTTTTCTTGCATCATGGAACTACCTTAGTGAGCCTGTGTGAACAGAGGGTATAGGTCTTAAACAAATCTCTAGTGGTGCCAAGCACTGTGCTTGAGAGATATTGTTTAATTAATTTAAAGGGGATACCAATATAATTGGATTGTTTTGATAGTGGCTTGTTTCTTTGAAATAAATGGTTTAAAATACATTTAATTTCTAGTGTATATTTTTCTTTACCAGTTTGGAGTTAAGACTTCAAAGAGTCCCCCTATGTCATGTAACCAAAAGCATATGAAAAATTTATTTTTAAGAAGACAGAAAGTAAAATTTGATTAAATTAACAATGAAATAATAACTTTTGAGATCCATTTAGTAAATCAGTACTTCGTTTTGTTGTTGATTGCATAAAAAAGATTCACACAGTAGGATATAATTTTGAAAGTGCTGAAATTTGCATTCATTACAGTTACAGTGGCTAATCAAGAACATTTCAATTAAACACTACTTCAGCTGCATTTTCATCATCTATGAGAACTGTCTACATAGTTAATGATAAAATTTCAGAGTGTACCAAAATATTCTTGATCTGTTCTGATCTGAATATTTCTATCTTATAATTTATTTATCTGCTTTTGAAGGCAAATCTGTAGCTTGTATATTTTTGAATCATTATATATATATATGTATATTTTATATACATATATATAATATATATGATTCATATATATGTTAGAGGGAGGATATATGTATATATATCTGAGACCCCTCAGGAAAGGTCCAACTGCCTGTTTGTGCCCACACTTTTAACAGATAACAGCTCCATTGTTGTTTCTTTCTTATGCTTAAAACCATTGGAATTAGTAGGTATTCAAAGTGTGTATACATTTTGGGGGGACACCCTGTA
>NW_006299719.1:1954153-1961680 GCF_000327345.1 Myotis davidii
TGGGCAAAAGCCAGGCGTCCTGCCCTACCCAACCCCTGCAGACCCTGTGCGAGCTGCCGCCCCCCCCCCCAACCCCCTGTGAAGGGTCACGGATCCGGGTCCCAGGACCATGGACAGCCTCAATCACTGCCCCCCACCCAGCAGGATCCCAGACCCGGGTCCTGGGACCACGGACAGCCTCAAGCACTGCCGCCCTGCTCGCAAGGACATGGATCCGGGTCCCAGACCACCAACAGCCTCAAGCGCTGTCACCCTGCCCTCCAGGTCACGGATCCAGGTCCCAGACCACGGACAGCCTCAAGGGCTGTCCCCACACCCAGCAGAGTCACAGATCCGGGTCCCAGGATGGCGGACAGCCTCCTGCGGTGGCTCCCACCTGGCAGGTCATGGATCCGGGTTCTAGACCACAGACAGCCATAAGCACTGCCTTCGGCCCAGCAGGATCACAGATCCGGGTCCAGACCGCAGACAGCCTTGCCTGCTGCTGCCGCAGCCTTCAGTATGCAAATTAGCCACCATCTTGTTGCTTCAGGGTGGGGGTCCCCACTGGGGTGCCTGGCTAGCCTGGATGAGGGTATGATGGCTGTTTCCAGCTGGTCACACCCCCTTCAGGGTGGGGGTTCCCACTGGGGTGCCTGTCCAGTCTGGGTGAGGGGCTGAGGGCCGTTTTCAGGTTGGCAGGCGACTGAAGCTCCCAACCTCTCCTTTTTTTCTTTTTTTTCTTTTTATTCTTTTTTTTCTGGGATTTATTTACCTTCTATGGCTGTCACTGGAGCTGAGAGCCAGCTTTAGCTCTGAGGCTTGGCTCCAGCTTGCGGCCTCGGCTGCTGAAAGCAGGAATCTAGGGTTTGTTTGTGGTCTATAACTGCAACATTGTTTCGGTTCTGCTAGCTCCAGCTCTGAAGGCTGAAAGCAGGTTTCTGGGTTTTGTTTAGCTTCTATAATTGCAACATAGTTGCTTAGAGTGCAAGCTCAGAGGCCGGCAGCGGCATGTTGCGGCAGGCGGGGAACCTTGGCTTCCTCCATCACCAGGGCAACCAAGCCTCCTGTTCGCTTCAGCTGCTTGGCTGCCGGCCGCCATCTTGGTTGGCAATTAATTTGCATATCGCCCTGATTAGCCAATGGGAAGCGTGTTGGAGGTACAGTTAATTACCATGTTTGTCTATTATTAGATAAGATAGATAGATAGATAGATAGATAGGTAGATAGATAGATACTTTTATATATAATTTTAGGTTTAGAGAAATTTATGCTATAAATGTCCTTGTATTTGGCAGATATAGATTGTTTATTGGGGTGAATGCCAAAGGTGATCTTTTTAAACTTTTCATTTTCCATTACGAAATTTGAAACCTGGAATAATTCTTTTTCAAGAAAGGGCTCAGCATTAAACTAGAACCCTGAATCATCACTTCGTAACACACTAAATTTCATTTGTAGTTATTCAATAGTATTTTTGGTCTGCTTTATGCTATGTACCATAGTAGATATCAAGGAACTGTGTTTAAGAATAAATTGAAATGAGTTTGTGTAAAGAGGTGATAAGATGCTAAGGAGGCCATCTACCTTATTTTAATAAGTTTTTAATCCATTCAAGTACTGACTTGTAGCTGACTTGCCTTGGAGTGATTGTTTTGTTAATGAGATGCCTTAATTTCTTAGGCTTATATCTTAAGTTAGTACACACTTAAGATTCTAATAATGTAAACTGTAGTCTATATCAGATTTAATTAATGACAAACTGTGGATGGAACAGGCAAAGATTGTGTCCAATTAGCTATTTATGAAAAGCCCTGTAGCATCCTTTTGGTGAGATTCTTCCAGATGGCCTGCAACTATCAAATGCCTCTTTCTCTGTGGGCTGGGAATTTCTAGGGACTTATACTTGTCTATACTACAACCATGAAATAAATGTGATGGCTATACCCATGAGCTTTAGAATCAGATTGCTCCATCCTAATCCTGGTTCTTTTACTTACTATAAATAACATTTGGTCAAGTTAACTTCTCTTTTCTGTGCTTCTCTTTAAAAAAATGACTTTTAGAGAGATAGAAGGGGAGAGGCAGAATGAGAAAAATATTTATGTGAGAGCAAAACATTGATCAGCTGCCTCCAGCATGTTCCCTACTGGGGAAAGGGCCAGCAATCTGGGCATGTGCCCTGACCAAGTAGGGAACTTGCAACCTTTGCGTGACTGAGGCCCAACGAACTGAGCCATACCAGCCAGAGCTGTGTGCTTCTCTTTTGAATTTCTGCTACAATTTAATGTTGTAAAGATTAAATGAGTTAATTTTTAAAAATCTAATTATATAAAAATCAGTACCTAGAAATAAATCTGTAAATGTAAACTTTTATTCACATACTATCCATGGATTAAGTCTGCTATCCAATTTTTCTTTAATTTCAAAATATAAATACAACACTCTATCAAATCATTCTACATCTAATATTTTAAATATTTAAAAGTCATACTTTATTAGTCTAGTAGGCTTTTCCTTCTCCAAAATATTTATTATTTTTTAAAGTAGTTTATATTAGCATAACCTAGAGCTTTCTTACTACTATAAAGGTGGAGTAAGAAACTCTGAAAGTCTGCTCATCAATAAAAACAGAACATTGGAAAAATTGCCAAAATCAACTATTCTTACCAAACTCTATAGATTAACTAAAGCTTTTAACAATCTAAGAAGCATGGCTTAAAAGAAAAGACTTAATATTAGTAAGAGCGGTAAATCTGTAATCTTTATTAACTTGCCCTAATTCTGTCTCCTCAATTTTGTAATGTCTTGAAAAGTCAGAGTCTCACAAATATGGTAGTTATAAACTTTAGCAGCCTCAGTATCACCAGGTAAGGCAGATGCGTTTAAGCCCCCCAAAGATTCTCTTCTTGGAGAATTGTTACTAGTTGCTCTGGCAGCTTCCTAAAAGCTTTATTTTCAGGGCTTGCTGTTTGATCTAATTTTGAGCTCACTCGATGAAAACAGTTCAATTTCCAAAGAACTTGTCAAAAATAATTACTAAGAATTGCTTAACTTTGCAACTGTCTGAGGTGTTGTTAGCAGTTAGACTCAGAAGAAGATGACCAAAAAACAAAAAGGGGGGTATTTATTTTATTTATTTATTTTAATATATCTGACTATGGGGCACACATAGGGAGGTTGTAAAAGCTCTGGAATATCTCTGGTTATCTAAAATGCCCTGTATATGTACTTCTGTACATAAGACTTGGAAAAACCTCCAAAGGTCTTAATCTCTTCAATAGTGCTGATCTTGAAGTCCTGCATAAGTGCGAAGTAAAGTTAAAGTTATATTGCCTTTCAGAGCATAAACATGTCGTCAAGTCACCCAGCAAAGACTTATTGATTAAAGGCATTTAAGAAAATCTTTGTTCAATAATTTAGTGATCACTAGGTTAACCAGCACAGACTTCAGTGGATGCACATGGCAAAAAATACCTTGCAGAACTAGCCCAAGAAATTCTCTAACACACAGCCATAAAAAAGCACAACAATCAACAAGAAAAAAACCTGTGGGAAAAGGGGAGGGGATTTGATTTTTAAAATTATCTTATTATACTATTTTGAATTATCACTATTAAACAAAAGATAAAACAAATAATAGAAAAGCTTGTCCTGTGCACATAGAAAAAAATAAGCAGTTGATAGACTGTTCCTGAGGAAGCCCACATATTGTACAAATTAATCAAAGACTTTAATCAGTTATTATAAATATGTTCAAAGGAGGAAAAAGGAACAAAGTGAATTAATTAAATTAGATTATGAACATAATGTCTGGACTAGTAAGTAGATATGAAAAAAAAGAGATATTGTAAGGAAAGAGCCAAATAGAAACTCTGGAGTTATAATGTACAATAAACAAAATTTAAAATTCACTGGAGAGCCTCAATAGCAGAAATAAGAGCTAACTTGAGATGATCAGTTTGGGGAACAAGGTAAAATGAATAAAGAGAATAAAAGAGCCTTAGAGCAGTGGTTCTCAACCTTCCTAATGCCGCGACCCTTTAATACATACAGTTCCTCATGTTGTGGTGACCCCCAACCATAAAATTATTTTCGTTGCTACTTCATAACTGTAATTTTGCTACTGTTATGAATCAAATGTAAATATCTGATATGCAGGATGTATTTTCATTGTTACAAATTGAACATAGTTAAAGCATAGTGATTAATCACAAAAACAACATGTAACTACATATGTGTTTTCCGATGGTCTTAGGCGACCCCTGTGAAAGGGTTGTTCGACCCCCAAAGGGGTTGCGACCCACAGGTTGAGAACCACTGCCTTAGAGACATGTAGTGCACCATCAAGCATACTAATTTATACATTAAAATAATAGCTAAAAACTTTCCAAATTTGTTGTAAACCATAATTGACACATCCAGGAAGTTCAAGAAACTTTAGGTAATATAAACTCAAAGAGGATTATGCCAACATTCATGATAGTCAAATTGTTGAAATTTACTGACAAAAAAGAATCATAAAAATATGTCTTACACATAAGGAAGTCACAAGATTCACAGCTGACATCTCATTAGAAACCATGGAAACTAGAAGGCTATGGAAACACATATTCAAAGTAATAAAATAATAATAAAGTATTAATTTTGTATATGTGGCAAAACTGTCATTTGAAGGAGGAGGAGGAAGAGGAGGAGGAGGAGGAGGAGGAGGAAAAGGAGAAAAGCTATCCCCTGATAAAAACTGAAAGACCTCATCAGTAGAAAGTTACTTAGATAATATTTCTTTAGCTAAGTAATATTAGAGTTTATTTTAGACTCACATGAAAGGACACTACAGGTAACTCAAAACCTCAAAACCATATGGAGAAATAAGTACATTATTAAAAATAAACATATAGGTAAATATAAAATTCAGTACTTGTGTGTTTTTTAATTCTTTTCTTTTTTTTAATCTCTGTTATGAAAAAACTATGGTAAAGCAGTAATTATGAAACTGTGTTGATGGGCATAAAATATATAAAAATGTAAAATATATGATAATAACTATACAAAGGAGCCAGTAAGAAATGGAGGTGTAAAGGGGCAAAGTTTCATATTACTTAAAATAATTTCATATCTATACCTTGATTCCAGAAAGAAGAATATTGCGGTGACTTTGAGGCTGGAGAATGCCCAATATGCTCAAGGACCCGCCCCCCCCACCCCAAGTTGTTCAGTGTGAGTGGACAATAGAGAGAGCAATGGAGTGAGAAAAAGAAATGTGATGGTTATGCCATCGTGCATAGTGGGCATCCAAGTGATTAGGGTAACAGTTAGAAATCATTAATCTACAACTTGTGCTATCATAATAGTCATTAGCCACATTATAATTTAAATTTATTAAAATTAAATAAATTTAAACTTTTAGTTTCTTGGTTCACCAGCTAGCCATAGTTCAATTGCACAATAATCATTTGTGTCTAGAGGCCACCATAGTGGAGAGTGTGGGTATAAAACCTATTATCATCACTGAACTTTTATTGCACAGAATTTGTTTAGAGTTCAGAAATATGCTGGGAATATGTATTTAGAAATCATTATGTACATGTTATTTAGAGATGAAAACCTGAGAACAAACAGGGAAGAAAATAAATGGTATGAGTACTGAGCCCTATGCATTCCAATATTTATAAATTATGGAGGTATAAAAAAACCACCCAAGAGGACTTAGAAAAACAACAACAAGATAGAAGAAAAATATAAAGTGCATATTATCCTTGAGCCAAGAGAAGAAAGTTATTGAGATTGATAGACTGAGGGAGTGATAAATTTGTGTCAAATGAAGTGAGTGTAGAGTAGGATATAAATGGAAGAAAGTGTTCTAGATGAGTATGATAAAATTAAAAAGGAGCAAAGGAATTGAGGGTGGGTGCAAAGAAAGTGATACAAATCTTTCATCATGGAATTGTTTCCTTTATTTACTTAGAGGTATAATAAAGAAGATGCAGCCCTAGCCGGTTTGGCTCAGTGGATAGAGTGTCAACCTGTGAACTGAAAGGTCCCAGGTTCGATTTCGGTCAAGAACACATGCCCGGGTTGTGGGCTTGATCCCCAACAGGGATCTTACAGGAGGCAGCCGATCAATGATTCTCTCTCATCATTGATGTTCCTATCTCTCCCTCCCTCTTCCTTCCTCTCTGAAATCAATAAAAATATATTTTTAAAAATGCAATCATGAGAAAGACCTCCTAGGATATGAAATATAAACCATGTAAGAGAACCTGAAAAGTACTTCAAAGTAATTACAATTATTTTAAGCAAACATGATTCAGAAAAGAAAAAAAAAAAGTGGGCATATATAACTCTGCTTTGAATGTCCTAATAGTACCTAACATCTCAGAAAAATGCAGCAGATTTCTTCTTCAAAACTCTGTGTTAACTATCCTTCTGCTGTCCAATATTTAAATCATAGGCATATCAAACAGAACGACAGACTGCATTGTTTTCCCAAAACCTAATAATAGCAAAGAGGTAAGTGTTTGTTTGTTTTTGGTTCAGTGAGGAATCAGGAGTCATAGAAAGAGAGCCAAAGACACTTATTCTAATCCAAAGAAGGACAACTCTAGATGGGCACTAATGATGTCAAAGCATACAGTTCTGGATACCTACAATAATCCAATACCTTACAGTTTTTGCTGGAGGTCTCAGTACATATTTCCTCTGCCCCATGAAAATGAGGAGAAATCACCCACAAAAATCACCAAGACATCCAACGCTAGTTGAATAACATACATCTGTATTTCTTGTAGATTATATGGTTTTCAAAAATTTCATTTGTACAAATCCATTTCTACATATGACTTTAATACATAATTTATTCCAATAAATTAACAATTATTTTATTAAATTTCTAACAGGGAATACTAGTTCCTAGCAGATATATCTCTCGTTTCAAAGTGACAGTTTTAGTCATTTTGCCCAGTTCCCATAGGATATCTCAGAACTTTGATAATTATTTTTAGCATTTCTCTACATTTCATTTATAATAAAATTATTTATATTTATAAAGATAGATAGTATTATTAAGTATAAATCCTTTCTTTCAAGTGTCTTTATTTTGAAAATGTATTAATGTATAAAACTATTTGCTTTAATCTTCTATTTCATTTTATAGGAGCAAATAATGTTTTTCTATCCTATCTAATAATAGGCAAACATGGTAATTAATCATACCTCTGCTATGCTTCCCAATGGTTAATCAGCAGGATATGCAAATTAACTGCCAACCAAGATGGCGGACGGCAGCCATACAGCTGAATCGAACATGAGGCTTGGTTGCCCTGGTGATGGAGGAAGCCAAGGTTCCCCGCCAGCCGCGGCCCAGCTCTGAGCTGGGATACAACAATGTTGCAAGTATAGAAGCTAAACAAGCCCCATGCTTTCAGCCAGCCGGCAGAGCTGGAGTTGCAACAGTGTTTCAATTATAGAAGCCAAACAAACCCAGATATCTGTTTTCAGCAGCTGAGGTCTCAGAGCTGGAGCCGAGCCTCAGAGCTAAAGCTGGCT
>NW_006299719.1:1961845-1965562 GCF_000327345.1 Myotis davidii
GGGGGTGGGAGCCTCCCCTGCCTCCTCAGCAGCACTAAGGATGTCCGACTGCAGTTTAGGCCTGCTCCCCGCTAGCAAGTGGACATCCTCTGAGGGCTGCCGGGCTGCCAGTGGAATGTCTGATTGCCAGCTTAGGCCCAATCCCCTGGGGAGTAGGCCTCAGCCAGCAGATGGTCATCCCCTGAGGGGTCCTAGACTGTGAAAGGGCACAGGCCAGGCTGAGGGAACCCCCCCACCCCCAGTGCACAAATTTTTGTGCACCGGGCCTCTAGTCTTTATATAAGTATGCTTTTAAAAATAACTTTTTGTTTTTCTTTGGATTGCTTATATTTGGATCTGTCTCTTTAAGATTAAGTAAAACTCAAAAAAATCAAGTGTGTGTGTGTGTGTATGTGTGTGTATTATCATGAACTATCAAAAAATTAAATTCACATAAAAATTATTAATGCCAGAGGAGAAACTAATGTTTAAAAATAAAACAAATACAGACACATGGTTTGTAACATGGTTTTTGAGAAGAAAATTGGTAAAATGTTACCAACACGGTTTCTTCTCAGTTGAAGCTTAGTTTAATTTAAGAAACTAAATTTTTTCTAAGCTCATTATTTCATTAAATATCATGTCCTTCATATTCACATGCCTACATCATATATTTCTTTAGCGACCAGTGGAAAGAATATGAAGAATATATGATACTTCAACGATGTGTAAAATCTCTTCAGTTGAAATGCTTTATTCAGTGTCTATAAACACAGCTGATACATACATTTTATATTCTATGATAAAATATGGAAAATATTCTTCATATCATCTTATCCAATAAAAGAGAAACATGCAAATTGCCATACCTCCACTACACCCACAAGCCATGCCCACCAGCCAATCAGGAGCGAGTATGCAAATAAACCCAACCAAGATGGTGGTGGTCACAGAGCTGGAGTGAACAGGAGGCTTGGGTTGCCCCCGGTGATGGAGGGAGCCAAGCTTCTCGCCTGCCCTGGCTGGCTGTGAGCTCTGCTCAAGGCTGCAAAGTTTCAATTATAGAAGATAAATAAATCCAAGATACCTGCTTCCAGCCAGCCTCCTCTGGGAGCTTGGGTGGCTGGGGGCTGTGGCCAGCCTGCAAACAGCCATCAGCCCCTCACCCAGTCTGGCCACCCACCCCCCCGAGCAGGGACCCTCACACCATGGGGGCGTGGCCGGCCTGAAAACCACCACAGGCTTCTCACCCAGGCCACCCCATGCCCCAAGGGGACCCCCACCCTGATCCGGGACACCCTTCAGGGCAACAGAGGGAGTTAGGGGCGATCAGGCCATCAGGGGAGGGCAGTTAGGGGTGAGATCAGACTGGTAGGGGAGGGAAGTTGGGGGTCATATCAGGCCTACAGGGGAGGGCAGTTGAGGGCGAGCAGGCCAGCAGGGGAGGGCAGTTAGGGGCAACCAGGCTGGCAGGGGAGGGCAGTTAGGGGCAATCAGGCAGACAGGCAGGTGAGCTGTTAGGAGCCAGCAGTCCTGGATTGCGAGAGGGATGTCTGACTGCCAGTTTAGGCCTGGTCCCTGTAAACCAGCAGTAGGACATCCTTCGAGGGGTCCCAGATTGGAGAAGGTGCAGGCTGGGCTGAGGAATACCCCTCTCCCATGCATGAATTTCATGCACTGGGCTACTAGTAGAATATAAATCATATGGTATCTCAAAAATAATATAAATACTGTTGTACTGCATAGTATAATGTCATTGTTACAAGCTCTTAATTGATATACATTTTTAATGAAATGGCACCATCTTTTAAATTAATGAAATATTAATATTGAATATTCAGTTACATTAATTTTGATTATGTTAATCATTCTAATTTAATATCTAACCTTATTTTTTTAAATAAATTGGTATGCATTTGTACTATAATCTTTATTGTTATTTTCACTAGAAATAGATATGAATAGCCTTCAAGTCCATTTCCTTTTATTGTAAACATTGACATCATAGGTCAAATATACATTACTTTAAAATGTTATTTTGTGGCCAAAACAGATTTCATGTATTTCAGTTAAGAAGTAAAAATGATAAACTTTCTCCACCACTTTTTAAAATCTAAATTATAGACGAAAGTGACAGCGAGAAAGTGCTCCATGTCTTATAATTCTACAGAGACAGGCAAACCTGTCTCCCTAAAGCTTTCATAGTGCAGGACAGTCAGTCACAGTGAAGCATTCTGACAGCGAAATACGCTAAAGCAGGGGTCCTCAAACTTTTTAAACAGGGGGCCAGTTCACTGTCCCTCAGACTGTTGGAGGGCCAGATTATAGTTTTAAAAAGAAACTATGAACAAATTCCTATGCACACTGCACATATCTTATTTTGAAGTAAAAAAACTAAACGGGAACAAATACAATATTTGTATTTGCATGTGGCCCGCGGGCCATAGTTTGAGGACCCCTGTGCTAAAGGATAATATGAAAAATAGCACTGATGATTGCCAATATTGCAGCGTATTTGAAGAATGACTGGAGATCAAAAAACAGAATTATTCACGCTCAGGATATCAACTTTAAATCTAAGCATATCCTTAACATCATCATACCCAAAAAACAATTAGTATCCCAACAGCTTAACACTTTTGTGTAGTCTATATAGAACAAACACTCATATTACTGACAAATTTCATCTTCTCGTTGAAGACTTCTTCCTGTCAGGTCCAAACACTATTAAAGAATAGAAATATTTATTGATTACCTTAACCTCATTATATACTCCCAGTCAAGAAATGATGAATGACATTTTGTCTACTAATCACTCAAGGGGGACAACATGAGACATTATTTTTTCTCTGGAGTACAAAACTAGGAGAGCTGGGAAAAACAGTGACACAGCCAACAATTACTGAATTTTTTTCCAGTTTTTCCATTAATAATAAAATATTATTAATTAAAATACCAAAATAAAAAGTTGTTTTAAAGAGTCTGGCAATATTATTTTGGGCATTAGTTATAAAGGATTATTGAACAACAAACTAAAAAAAATGAAATTTAAGCTTAAGTAAAATTTAACCTCAAGGGCTAAATAGAAAAATCAACCTCATGCAAGCCCTATATTTATAAAATGTAAATTTTCATGTGGAAATTAATAAAAGATGTTTTATATGATAGCTACTACACTTTGGCCCCATCTTGAAGACTCTTTTATCACAGAGTATATTGGTGTTTATATACTTGCTCTAAAATGGTAACTAATAAAGAGGATGTATCATAGAATGGTACGTTTGAAACCTATATAATTTAATTAACCTATATCACCCCAATGAATTTAATATATTAAACCTAATTGTAAAATAAAAATAAAATATTTCATTATATATCCAAATTTAAACACACACTATATTTCTGGATCTGTGCTTAGACTGAGGAAAGAATAATGCAGACAAAAGGCAAGCATAATTTATATACCTTGATGGTAGGTATTTAAAAAGATTTCTTAATATGTATATCTAAAGAACTCATGATTTCCCATCTTATGTTTAAGACAGGAAACCATAAAAATATTAGAGGAATCCACAGGCAGCAAAATCTCAGACAGATGCCAAAGCAATATCTTCACCGATACAGTTCCTAGGTCAATGGAAACTAAAGAGAAAATAAACAAATGGGACTACATAAAAATAAAAAGCTTCTGTACAGGCCCTAACCAGTTTGGATAGAGTGTCAGCCTTTAGACTGAAG
>NW_006299719.1:1965633-1970945 GCF_000327345.1 Myotis davidii
GGCTTCTGTACAGCAGAAGAAACAATCAACAAAACAACAAGAAAGCCCACTGAAGGGAGAATATATTTGACAATGTTATCGCCAATAAGGGTGTAATCTTCAACATTTACAGGGAACTCATACAACCTAACAAAAGGAAGATAAACAGCCCAATAAAAAAATGGGCAACAGATCTAAATATATACTTTTCGAAAGAGGACATAAGGAAGGCCAAGAGACATATGAAAACATGCTCAAAGTCACTAATCATCTGAGAGATGCAAATCAAAACAACAATGAGGTATCATCTCACACCTGTCAGAATGGCTATCATCAATAAATCAACAAATGACAAGTGCTGGCGAGGATGCGGAGAAAAAGAAACCCTAGCACACTGCTGGTAGGAATGCAGACTGGAGCAGCCACTGTGGAGAACAGTATGGAGTTTCCTCAAAAAACTAAAAAAGGAACTCCCATTTGACCCAGTGATCCCACTTCTAGGAATATATCCCAATAAACTAGAAATACCAGTCAGAAAAGGTATATGTACCTCTATGTTTATAGCAGCACGATTTACCATAGCTAAGATTTAGAAACAGCCTAAGTGATGAGTGAATTAAAAAACTGTGATACATCTACACAATGGAATATTCCACTGTGGTAAAAAAAAAAAAAAAAAAAGTAGGAATAGTAAATGGAATAAAATAATCACATTACCACCTGGTATGTAAGATATTAAACATGTATATTAAAAAGTTAATGAATAAGGAAAAGGAAAAAATTTTGGATGATCTTGTGAAACTTGTTAAAGAGTTTGAGCTAAATCTTCAAATTGACCATGTGCCAATAAAGTCCTGTAATCAAGAAAGTGGTATTTTCAAGTTTAACATGTTGATACAACTTAGTGTTATTAGAAAAGTGAATAAAAAAGTCTTTGGAAAAGTGTTAAGTATGGAGAATTATTTTAGTTGACAGTGAGGAGAAGGTCTTCAACTATAACAGAGGACATTGGGTTGTGGAGGAGGGAAAATTTCCATTCAGGGAAATCATCCCTAAGGGCCCATTGTTTACCAACCACTTTACCTGAGTCACAGTGCAGTCACTGTCCTTAAGGAGACTAGTTCTAATGAAAGAATGTTGATTTATATATTGCAAAGTATTTTAATGAGTAACAAAAAAAAAAATCCTATTGACACTCTAGAACAGTGGTTCTCAACCTGTGGGTCGCGACCCCTTTGGGGGTCGAACGACCCTTTCATAGGGGTCGCCTAAATACATCCTGCATATCAGATACTTCCATTATGATTCATAACAGTAGCAAAATTACAGTTATGCTGTAGCAATGAAAATAATTTTATGGTTGGGGGTCACCACAACATGAGGAACTGTATTAAAGGGCTGCGGCAGTAGGGAGGTTGAGAACCACTGCTCTAGAATATTATATGTGCATATATGTGTATTATATGTGCTTGATTATATAGCATATTACCTTTACATAGATAATTTTTTCTATATGTAAATATATACTCACAACCATATAGACTAAGATGCAACTAACATCCTGGCCAGTGTTGCTCTGTGGTTGTTAACCCATGAACCAGAAGGTCACAGGTTCATTTCCCAGTCAGGGCACATGCCTGGGTTGTGGGCTTGATCCCCAGTAGATGTTTCTATTTCTCTATCCCTCTCCCTTACTCTCTCTCTAAAATCAATTATACATATTTTGAAAAAGATGAAAATAATACATTATTAATTTTCCATTGCTGAGATTACAGTTCAGCATGGATAATTAACTTTTACAAGGTCACTCAACCAGAAAGATAATTAATAGCACTATTTTTCTCCATTCTTATTTTAATTCTTTTTATGTTTCCCCAATGCATTTTCATTTTATTTTTCTGGTGAACATAAATAAAAAATAAGTAAACTTGAGAATATTTGGCCTTTCCAACAGAGAGAAAAATTATATTAAACCAATTTTGATATTATGAAGGATATGATGCAATGTAAGCAATGTACATCGTTTGCACAGTTAGAAGCAGATTTACTGGCTAAAAATATTGAATAACCATCCAGAATTATAAATTTGATATCTGTCTAGGCATCAACGCACAAATAGACAGCTAAAGAAATCTTATTCAACTTTATTAAATGTATTTTTTACCTAAGATGAAGTCTCTAGACTCTATACTGTAATTCACATTTGAGACACCTGCAATTTCTTTTTTTTTAACAAAACAATCTATCAGATGATGGTGATAACAAAATAAGAGAAGGTGAATACATCATCTTCCATAAAAGAGTCAATTACTCCTGACTTTGTGTATGAAAAAATGTGAAAATGATAACATCTTTTACCTTTCTATTCTAAATCCGCTAAGGAAAAACAATTGCTTGAATTTATCTATTCTATTCTGAGAAATAGAAAATGAAATTTGCAATATTTTGCTTTAACTATTTATTTAATACGCTTACATTTGCAGGATGATATATTAATCTATATAATAAAGAGGTAACATGCTAATTGGTTCTAACAGGCTGTGCATGCACGTGCACAGGAGTTGGTGTGTGGGAACGGGGTCGGGAACTTCTGCCCCCACCAGAGGCACGCGCTGCCCTGCCCAGTGCTAAAGTCATGTTGCCTCAGAGGTGGAGGCCACTCTCGATGGAAGCAGCGCAGGCCTGCCACACTGTCCAGCCCGGAGGGGGGCATCAGGATGGGCCGCTGTGGCCCCCCACAGCTGAGGCACATATAGGCCCGTGGCACTGCTCAGATGGAGGGGTTGTCAGGATGGGGGCAGGGCCTCAGCAGTGAGCTGTCAGTACTTCTCAGCCGGGGGTCTGTAGGCACAGAGAGGAAGGGAGAGCAGATGGGCAGTTAGAGGGATCAGGCCAGGAGGGGACAGCAGGTAAGCAGTTAGGGGGATCAGACAAGGAGGGGAGAGCAGTTAGGCAGTTAGGAGGATCAGGCTAGGAGGAGAAAGCAGTTAGGGTCATCAGGCCACCAGGGGAGCAGTTAGGGGCATCAATCAGGCAGGCAGGCAAGTGAGCACTTAGGAGCCAATGGTTCTGGATTGTGAGAGAGATCCCAGATTGGAGATGGTGCAGGACAGGCTGAGGGACAACCCTCCCCCTTCCCACCCACCATGCACGATTTCTGGCACTGGGCCTCTAGTGTTAAAATAAACACTCAGCTTTTTAATACACTAAAATACATGAGTAACATTACAAGCAGCATCTTTTAAAGTGTTTATGTATATTAAGTTGGAGAAGTTTTCAATTGAACATATGAATCCTTTATGATATTGTTCCTTTTTCATTAAAATATGGTATACACTTTGATGTTTAATTTGTACAACCTTATGCCTCCAGTATTGGACTAAAGAGAGTATAGAATTTTATAGTTGGAATGACTTTAGACATTGGATGGCACATCCATTTTCTTACACTCTTGATCAACTATTAGAGAAATATTGAGGAATGTTTGGTTATCTTAATTTTTATTTCAGCTATGCATTTTATATGTTCATGAGTTAATTCAATGATTATTAAAAAAATCTATTTGAAGTTCCATTATGCACCATTTATGCCCCCACAATAAGCAAAAATATCAGTGGTTCAGTAGGTATTAGGCATATATATATAAATATATAAACATCCATAATAATAAAAGCATAATATGCTACTTAGAGCAGATGTCCTTCTAGACAACCTTCTGGACGAAGCCTGGGCTGCAAAGAAGACGGGTCTCAGGTGCCAGAGGGAAGCTGGTGCCAGCAGCCGGGGAAAGGAAGGCCTACTCTTGCATAAACAGTCTTAATAAAAAAGACAAAATATTATATATTTTTATCAACATAGGTCATAATCCACAGCTAATATGAGAGTACGGTTTTACTAGCTATAAATTATGAACTAATGTTGACCATATAAATAGTATGTCATTTTCATAAATGAGCAACCCAGAGCCAAGAATAAAGGGGAATGTAGCAAAATGATTAACTTTATTATTTAAGTGGAACTTTTATTAAACTATTGATGGTAGATCAGAAAGTATAATTAACTTTATTCATAGGAGTATGTATACTTTATAAAATTTTAATTGGAGAAAGTTTTAATAGCATTTTAATTGAAGAAAGTTTAGTGATACTGGAAAATGAGATGACTTATATGCCAGGGTCCAATTATGAAGATACATGAAAATTCAAGTATCTTTTTGTGTGACTATAATTTTTACTGATTTTGAAAATATCTCAGTTATTGTATATCTATCTTTTTTCTTTTAATAAGGTTGAAGAATGCTGTATTCTTTAACCATTAATTAAAAATTCAATTTTAATACTGGAACATCCTTTTGGAGATGAATTAGCAATAGATGTTTCTTTTATTTAAGATAATTTAAAGAAAATTATATTTCCCTTCCATACAAATAAAACTACTACTTGGTTGAAGACCTCAGATTTATGTGAATGCCCCTCCAATACAAGGTATGAAGAAGTAGCATGCAGGTAAGACTTAAAACAGGAAACTAAAAATTCAAACAATAAAACTTGAATTCATTCTACTCATGTACCAGAAATTATTCATGCTGAGAAAAAGCACATTTATTCTAATAATGGCTAACTGTGTTTAATATAAATTTTACTAAAGCTATTCACATTTTTAAATGCCTCTTTTGTATTAAAACAGTTGGCATAATATTAGACAGTTCTTAGACTGACAGCCATGTACAGCATACAAAAGGCAAAGCAAGCTGAGAATTCAGAAAGGAGGAAATCCATAACCTCTAATTGAGAAATAGTTTGAAGTGATTGAGAAAGATTGTTTTAGGAAAAATTAATTATAACTTTAATTCACCAGAGCTAATAAGAAAAGTTACTTTATACCATAAAGTAAGATTATATTTCCTAAAACTTTTACTTTAGAATATATTTTAAAAGGGATCTGGTGTTATTCATGCATTACAAATACCGAGTGGATTAAAAATACACAGGTAAGAAAAGTAGATATACAAAGTTGCAATTATAGAATCTAAACAAACCCCAGAAACCTGCTTTCAGCCAGCGCGGCCTAAGAGCTTAGAGCGGCCAGTGCTGGCAACAGAGTTCCAGTTATAGAATCTAAACAAACCCAGGTACCTGCTTTCAGCTGGCAATGGCCTCAGAGCTGGAGCCGGCTCTCATCTCCAGCGACACCTATAGAAGGTAAATAAATCCCAGAATAAAAAAAAGAAAAAGAAAAAAGGAGAGGCTGGGAGCTTCAGTCGCCCACCAGCCTGAAAACAGCCCTCAGCCCCTCACCCAGACTGGCCAGGCACCCCAGTGGGGACCCTCACC
>NW_006299719.1:1970957-1987129 GCF_000327345.1 Myotis davidii
CCTCAGGCAGCTAGAAGCTGGGCTCATGGCTGGAGATGACAGCTTAAGCTGTCAGTCGGATATCCCCCTGAGGGCTCCTGGACTGTGAGAGGGCACAGGCTGGGCTGAGGGACCCCCCGCCCCCTACTGCTGAGTGCACAAATTTTTGTGCACCGGGCCTCTAGTATATATATATATAAAAGCCTAAGTGACCAGCTGACTGTCCTACCAGCTGGTAGCTGTGACATGCAGCTGTAGGGGGCAGATGCTCAACACACAGGCATGGAAACTTCGAACAAACTGATGAATCTCAAAGTGAAGCGGGGGAGGGAGGAGGGCAGGTAGAGATTAACCAAAGATCTTATATGCATACTAGAGGCCCATGCACTGAGGGGGGGTCCCTTGGCCTGTCCTGCGGGATTGGCTGAAACCGGCTCTCTGCCATCCCCCACGGGGTCCCGGATTGCAAGAGGGTACAGGCCAGGCTGAGTGACTCCACCAGTGCATGAATCTGTGCACCGGGCCTCTAGTAAATTAATAAAAAAGCATTGTATTACATGTTTCTAATTTCTTCAATGTTTGGCTCAATTAAAGAAAGCTGCATTTTCATATGTTTCTCTCTCTCTCTCTATATATATATTAATATATTTATGTTGATGTCTGAGAAGAATGGAGAGGGAGAGGGAGATAGAAACATCAATGATGAGAGAAAATCATTGATTGGCTGCCTCCTGCATGCCTCCCACTGGGGATCGAGTCCACAACCACAGCATGTGCCCTTGACCGGAATCGAACCTAGGACCCTTCAGTCCACAGGCTGACGCTCTATACACTGAGCCAAACAAGCTACGGCTTAATATATTTTTTATTGATTTCAGAGAGAGGGAGAGGAAGAGAGAAATAGAAACATCAATGATGAGAGAATCATTGATCAGGTGCCTCCTGCATGCCCTCTACTGGCGATTGAACCCACAACCCTGGGCATGTGTCCTTGACCGAAATTGAGGCCAGGACCCTTCAGTACACAGGCCAATGCTCTATTCACTCAGCCAAACTGACTAGGGCCATATCTGTTTCTTTATTCAATCTATTGCAGTATTACTCAACATGTGGGCTTTTAAAATTTTTACTATGCACTTGTAAAATAATGAGAATAAAATACACAAGAAAATCTTAATTTTGCTGTGGAAAATTCTTGGCCTCACCAACCCTCAAAAAAGCAGTTCATAGAGTCCCAGGAAGGCTCAGAACCATGCACTGAAAAATAGAAAAACATAACAACTGGCAGTAAATTGAGGATGTGGCAAAAGTGGGTTTAGAATTTCTGTATGGAAAATAATACAATAATTAATAAATAATAATACAAGAATAAACTGTGTTTTATGTACTCACAGCTATAAACCTACTTTTGCCACACACTTATAAAGAGGTGGTTGGTTGCCTTTATGTTGGTTGTACTGCTATTTGCAGTAAACTAGAGACTCATGGCTAGAACTTCCCTCCTTTCGTAATGGAGAACAGCAGCCTCCCAAAGAAACACATTCTCCCTCACCAAATTTCACACCTACTTCCATAGAGTTTTTACTCTCAGGTTTTCTCCCTTGAAATAAAACCTATTACAAGTAGAAGGGTTTAAATGCTTCCTTACTTATTAGATAGCATTATATCACTGACTATTCATTTCTTTGAGTTTGAGTGGATTTCCAATCTTAACAGCAAGCCATCATAGAGCATTCAAAAGTAGCATTGTTACCTGAAGTGTGACAAAAAAATTTAATGATTGTTTAGTAGGAACAGTTAAAGAAAAGTGTAAGGATTTGATGGGAAGACTAAATTACTTCTACTCAGATTTGAATAGACTATCTAGTCTCAGTAAAAATAATTATTCACAGTGAAATTGTAAAAGATATTATAGTACTTATCTTTAACAGCATAGAATGAATAAAAAAGCTGTCAATCTGGTATTTCAGCTTGAAATTTAAAGCAGAAACTACAAAAATTCTGGGAAAACAGCAAACCATTTAGAAAATATCTACTGGCCACCAACACCAATCTAATTTCCGTTGTTGGTAAAAGGCATAATTTTATGTAAATGTATTTATTTTTCAAATTATGTTGAAAATGAATTAAATTAACCCTAGAGTAGATAAAAGTGTTTCAACCTCTGCAAGTTCAAATTTTCAAATAGAAGTTTAGAATTGGGAGATATCTGAAGCAACTGATGAATAATTTCTCATTCTTTAATACTTCTGAAAATAATTGCCTCAAAGCAAATTTTTTTGAGTGCTTGTCATTTATGTCTTCATTACACATATATTGATTCTTGTTGAGTATTCAATATTATTTTAAGAGAGAAATATAAGGTCTCTACTATATTCCTAGTAACAAGTAAAGATATGCAACAAATAATAAATGTGTTTAATGACTAAGGAGTAAATAAAATATGACAAAGCTCATCCCCTCAAGTAGTTCATGGCCTAGAAAAAGACACTAAAGTATGTATACAGACATAAATGGAATAAACAGAGTGCTTAGGAGCAAGGAAAATAGAGTAGGTAATTCTGTGTTGGAGAAAAGTATCATAGAAATGTTTTAGAAAGGAAATAATATATGGAAAAAATACCTTGGATGAAACATGATTGAAATGATTTTTCCAATTAAAGAGGTAGATATGAAATCATATTATGAAAAATCAGATTCATAAAAACTATATAGACTATATAAGAAAATAGTGATTTATTTTGGGGTGTAATTTATTTGTAAGTTAGAGATTGATGGAGCTGGAAATGTTGAAAAAAAACACAACAACATTGTGATAAGCCTAAAATTCCATCCTAAAATTTGAAAGTAGTTGGATTGTGAGAATCCACAGAAAGCTTATAAGTTGAAGAAGTGACAAGATTCAATGTGTGTACTAGAAAGATTATTCAGGTCACTGTGAAGGGTGAATGGGAGTTGAGGTACAAGGTAGTTTTAGCAGGCCTAATTTAATTATTTACTTTTGCTCTTAATAACCTCAAACTTTTTCAACTGTAATTCAAAGGACAGCCAGAGAAATATTCACTCTCCCCACACTCTGACATCAGGGGTGAAAAAGTAGTGTTTTAGCACAGTGAGGAAGGAGGAAAGAGTTGTTCCAAGTAATAAGAGGCCTTAGGCCATCCTACTCACTATTCCTAAATGGTTTATGTAACCTTATCTGCATCACTCAGGGCTTCTTAACTTCTAATGTTTAGCCTAACTTTATCAGCAGACCAAGGTAGATAAATTGATAACTTATTTCACATGTTAGTCTCTTTGTCGAATTGGACTTCAGGTCTAAAAGAAACAATTCTTCCTCCAGTTAATTGTGCAATGAGGAAGGTCTTTACTTTTCAGATGAGATACCATCTACTTAACATAGGAAATAGTTTCACCCTTAATTCAAATTCAGTAGTGTAAAAGTTTAATAGCAATATAATAGTACCTGTGTAATAGTATATGAAATAAACATATTTGCCAGAATAGAATGTTTATTCCCAAGACTCTTTTCCTCATGCTATCTACACAGTCACTTCAATAATTCAGAACCTCTTAGCTGACTTATTTCTACCACATTTCTTCTCAATGAACTCTATATTTTACCTATTCTAACCCATTCCTCTCACTGTCACCAGGAAATTCAACACCATTGGCTACTCAAAGTGTGGTATCAGGACCATCAGCATTGACATCATCTAGGGCTTGTTTGAAATTCAGAATCTCTGGTTCTTAGTCTTAGAACTGTATGAACATAGGAAGATACATTATCCTAGGGTCTTCAAAAAGATAGCATAAACAGGTTAAACTCTATACAGAGGTTGTCAGTATGAAGTCTTTTGGGTGGAGGAGAAGTGATATATTTAATTATAAGTAACTAATTTTTTTGAGCTGAGCATCTATGTACAAATAAAAGAGAGAAACCATGACAGAAAAAGATAAAACTAGGTAGTTTTATCTGGGATGGTAACACATTAATAAACATTAACATATTTACCCAACTTATCAGTTTTCAAGCATGATTTTGATGATATTAAACATGAAATTAGAATTTTTGTTAGGCAAAGTCTAGTTTTTTGAAAAATTAAATTTATAATTGGTCACTTTCATAATTTTAATGTCATATTTCAGAAAGCATTACTTCTATTTACATTCTGTTCTGGTAGACACTAAGGGCTGACAGACATTAAGAGCTTGGAAAGTAGATACTTGCTTACTTATGTTTTAATACTTGGACCCAGAATTTTCAGGAATCTGGAAAGTGGTCGATCAGTGATCAGTATTGGTTGAATGAAATCTATAATTGTTTCTTTATTTCTTGATTTTGTGATTATCTTTTGTAAACAGTGCATAAAAGGACATAGGATAACAATAGCTTACGAATACCCCTGCTCATCATTATCTAAAACTTTCACAATGATGCATCAACTATGCTCAAACAGGTATAATATGTGCAAATTGATTTACTATTTCTGTTTCTGAATTTTGTTTTTCAAATAGAGTTGATGAGTCCCTCATTCAGAGAAAGCTGAATGTGGTTCATATGAAAAACAGTTTGCTAGTTTTTCTTTGAGAGTTATAAACTAGTAGATAATGTTAGTGTGAAAAATAATTCAGTAATGCTTTTGCTTTCAAAGATTAGAGGCTGTATTAGTTGTACTACTATAATAGTGATGAATCGAACTGAATATGCATTTTGTAAGAGTCACATACATATTAATGGGCTTGTGTGTTATGAGGAAATCATATTATACTAAGGTATATACATAGAAACATGATTTTACTCCCACTATAATCCAATGTTCAGTAACATAGCACTCTAAATAGAGGTGTGTTTTTTGTTTTTTTGTTTTTTTTACCATATTACTGTTTTTATTTGCTTTTATAAAAGTATCCCAATATCTTACAATATTGTTCACCTCATTCCCATTGTAATACATTTCTTTGCCAATAAAAAGGAATCATGCACAGTTTGTTTTTGCTTTTATGAATAATAATTTAGACATGTAAAAATAAGGTTTGGAGATTATTAAACTTAAATATGAGCATTTAGACAGAGCATCTCAATAATTAGTTTTTGAAGGACCCAAATGCTATATGTTAAAGCTTCCTTGTGCATTTTGCATCTTTGATAACAAGGATAAAGTTTGTCTGGAAAAGTTGTCAATTTATATAGAGGTAAAATAGATGCTTGCACAACACTATAAAAATGTGCAGTGAGTATTACGCTTGTATTATATGTGAGCATATTTGGTAAACTGATTTTTTTTCATGAAGATATTTAATTTCAGGATGCAGATGAGACCCACCTAGTACAGTTTTCAGTGGGGACACAAACTTGCTTTATTGGCAAATGCATTTGGAAAAGATGTTTGCAGGGCAAAGTTTCTCATACATCCTGATAGAATGTTATGCTTTAAATTTATAGTGACTTTAGTAATGTTGAAAAAGTACTTTCGTAAATAACTTATGAGCTTGTTTGCATAAGTTAACTTATCACCAGGAAGCAGATCTATAATTATAAATGGCTCATGTATTTTCCATTTCTTAAACCATAAGGGAAGTTTCAAGGTCTACATCAAAAGAGAAAAGTACTGTATCAACTCACGTTTCTACAAATATTGTTAGATAAGTCTGAATATGGCTGAAATCATATTGGCCATGTCATCTGATTTGCTAGATTACTTTGCTAGTAATTTGTGTTGCTTGCTAGTTTTAGCAAACACCTCAATTTCTCTGAATTTCTATTATTACATCAATACAATGGAATTAAGTGTAATTATTTTGTAGAATTATTCTGAGAATCATGTACATAAAATACCTAACATGTTTTGAATGCTAATTTAAAAAGCTTATACTAGGCTAATTTTAACTCTCCAGTGCAGTTTTTATTCATTATAACGGGTTTTAATTATTTATTTTAAGCAATAGTAACTAAGTAAATAAGTAAACTACACAAAATTTTATTCTTACAACTTTTCCACCATGACATTTTCATCTTGGCATGATAGAATGATCATTTTTGTTGCAATTTGTTTCCATAACACATCTCCATAGATAATAAATGTAAGAACTAAAGGGTAAGGCCTAATTTTGTTGTCATACAACTTTAGCACAATTCTTGGCCCAAAAGAGTTATTCAACATTATTGCCTGTAAAGACAATTATCTTTCTTCACTTTCATCATCATGGTGTGATAAAATACTTAAACATGAGAAAGAAAAACAAAACAAATACCTTTGGAAAAAACATCTACCGACCTGCTACTCTGACAAACAGCATTTTCTCAGACCTTTCCATTTGAATGCTATACTTAGAAAATGAAATGTTTTTTTCAAAGGAACTCAAAAGCACTAGCGCACAAAGAAAGGCATTGCTTCAACTGGCAAGTCTACAAGGTCAATCAGGGTAAACAAAAAATGTTCATTTACATCCTATTATTTACAAAATCTATCTAGACTACTAGTAAGAACATACTAGTAGTCTAACTAGAGAACTATATTTTCAAAAAAGGGCTAATAAACTTGTATTTTATAAGTGTAAAAGAATGTGAAAATGATTTAATATGAAATTCTGTGGCCTAGAGAATGTTTATTGTGTGCAAGTCTGCTTAAGTACTGTTGTTATATCCACATTCAACAGAATTGCATTGCCTCCACTGGAAGAAGTTAAGATAGGACCACAATTCCAGGTGCTCTAGGCAAGACAACCCCTTATTTGTCATCCAGGCGTCCACCACTGAAGCTCTGGCTCCTGGAAGTAGGAGGGGGTTCCAGGTGTGCAGGTGTGTTGGATAAGATCTCCAGTTTTCAAGATTCCATGTCACTATTGAAACTGGTGATAAATGGAGTCTCAGAGTTCTGCATGCTTCTTACAAAGTCTACACCAACTCCTCCCACAACAATTTCAACTAATCATGTTTAAAACCATCTATAAGAATAATTTAAATCATTTGAAGATACCCAAGATTACCAGTTTTCCTACACACCCCCTATTGTCCATTCTCCAAAGGTGCTGACCCCATCTACTGGCACTCTTCAACTTCCCACCCGCTTCCCATGTACTTTCTGGAACTCAACAGTAAAATCTTGAACCTTCAACTCAATGTCTTCTACCACATCTTCTTTCTCTAATTGAAACTCGTTTTTTGTTTTGTCTTTTAGCACCGTGACCCTCGTACTGCGAAATCTGAGGTGCCATAGGTGCCTTTCTTGTTCCTCATTACTTCCAGACCTTTCTCCCCTATTCTTTCCTAAATAGCTGAAGTTTTTTTAAATCAAATTAAACCACCTTATTGCACTTTGTAATCCTCCAGAGACACCTTAATCACAACTTCTTTTTTTTTAATTTTATTTTTTATTACAAAGGGTATTACATATGTGTCCATTTTTTCCCCCCGCCCTAGACAGTCCCCTAGCCTCCCCTATTCCCCAGTGTCTTATGTCCATTGGTTATGCTTATATGCATGCATACAAGTCCTTTGGTTGATCTCTTACCCCCCTACCTCCTGCCCCCGAACCTCCCCGGCCTTCCCGATGCAGTAATCACAACTTCTGATTCCTTGCTTGAAGAGTCTGAATTCTGGCTTGCTAACACCCTCTGTCTTTGCTCCTAACAGAATTTTTAATAATCCCAATACCCAGATAGATTATATTTCCAATGCATTCCCATTTCAATTACCCTATCCCTGTGCAGTCAATGATCTTGTCTATGTCTACTCTCCTTCCTTAGCAATTCATTTCTACGTCCATACCATGGAAGTACCTCAATCTCACCCTTACTGTGCACTCAAGTTCCCTTTCTGACCACAACTGTTTAATACCTCACTCTCTCAAGTACTTTAACGCCAGTATTTCTTTTACTTCATGATTCCTTATTAACTGCCTTTTAAACCTCTCATTGTTTTATTTCCTCCCCTCTTTTCTAGCTTGAAGCAAGATTAATATTATATTTACTTCCTTTCAGACAACCTCAGTTCCCTTGGCTATTTTTTTGCTACATCTTATTCACCTGTCTAAACCACAACCCTAAAAACACATAGTCATGCTGACTGTTCTCACTTTGAAATCATAACCACAAACCTCAAGTGGGTCTTTATGATGTAAGCAATCACATTTCATTTCCCTATTTCAGTCTCTCACCTACTCTCTTAGACTTCAAATTTGTTAGTTCTCCCATCTTATCAAACCTGCAGCTTCTCCTCCTCTAACCTCAACATCATTTGATGACCTTGTGTCTCTTAAAGGTGGAAAATGAAATTAGGCTATGGAAGTTAAGAAATGATGTTAGAATAGATTTTCCACAAATTCACGTACATTTACCCACCTACTTAAATCTATGGTCACTCTCCAATTGCATTCCTCTTTATTAGAGATAAACTGCCCTTGAACTGAACTAAAGCCAAACCCTCTACATGTGTAGTAAATTCCATATTTTAAAAAATATATCTCAAACAATTATCCCACTTTTTTGCATCATTAATTTTTACTTTCAGCTGGATCCTTCCAGAATATAAGCTTTATTTCCCCCACTAAAAACAATTAAAAACCTTTCTTAACCCTACAGTTTACTCTAGTTACTGCCACATTTCTCAGCTTTTGTACACAGCAAAACTTGTCCTGTTCCTCTTTTTCTGTTCTTATAAAGTTTCAAAATTTAGATTTTATGAAATATAACACAGATATGTAAAATGAGTATATGGCTTACATAATTATTATAGCCAAACTACTAGGGATTAGAAATTTGCCAAACACTCAGAAATCCTCCAGTATATCCTCTTAATCACAAACCCTATTTCCCATTTTAAGAGTTACTATAATTTTTAATCTAATGATAACCCCTTTCTTAATTTTCCCCAGTTTCCTATTATTTCTTCTCATTGGATTTGCTTTATCCTCTATATAAATTTTCTTTTAAATTTCATCAATAATTTATCTGTCTTGATGGTATTGTAAATGACACTTTTTAATTTTGTTTTTCCATTGGTAATTGCTCATTTATAGAAATACAATGGAATTTTGTATATTGTACTTTTGTTAATTTACTTATGTTATGGTAAAAATTTTTATAGATATTTTTAATTTCTGTGTGCATATGCATGTTAATAGATAATAAAAAGTTTTACTTCATTTTTTTTCAAGTTGCATAATGCTTATTCATTTTATTTATGTACTTGTTTATTTTGCCTTATAGCACTAGCTAAGACCTCCAATTAAATGTTGAATAGAGATAGTGAGAGCAAGCATCATTGTCTAGGTTTTGATCTTAGGGAGAAAACATCCAGTTTTTCAGCATTAAATGGGGTTAAGTGTAGATTTTATTTTTTGTAGGTACATCTTATCAGGTTAAGGATATACCCTTTCATTCCTTTATTGATAAGAGCAGATTGTCATTTTCTATGTTCTTTATTTGACATTAAACTATATTTTTATTTTGTATTTTTATTTTTTGTGCATCCTTAACTTATCACAATTTAAATAAGTGGTATTATCCAATGTAATTTACAATCATAGACATTAAAGTGATACATTTCAAAATTCTCTTTCCCATTCTTTATGCTATATTTGTTACTTGTTTTACATATACTAGTATATGTTTTATGTATATTTAAATACAAATGATAATAAGTATCTCATTTATGTTACATATAAGTATAATTAAAATACCATTTTAATAACATCATTATTATTTTCTATTAAAAGCCAATATATGTTAAACAAATTAAAACGAAATACATATTTTGTTTATTTATCTAGTTAGCATTTGTACTTTTATTATCACTTTATATAAATTCAAATTTTCATCTCGTATTTTGCCGGAAGAAAATGATTTAGCATTTCTTCCAGTATAGGATCCTGGTGATGATTTTTATCATCTCTATTTTCCTGAAAAAGTCTTTATTTTACATTGATTTCTGAATAATATCTTTGCTGGTTATCAAATCATTTATTACTTTACATATGTTGTTTCATTCTCTTCTTAAATATTTGGTAATGAGGATTTTGCCATTGTCTTTGTTTCTCTGTATATGTGTCCTTCTCTTCTTCTTTTTTCTGTTTTTTAATTTTTTTTTCTGGCATATGGGAAAAGTTTTATCATTTATACCCATATTCCTCAATAAATGAAGGTGCTCTTTTTGTTCCTCCTAACTGGTCAATACTGTTACAACAGGAGTTAACTTACCATTACTGATAATCTATATGGTCATATATTTTGATGAGCATTCTGTCAGAAATGGTTGGCATGCTATTTAGAATTTATACTTATATTTAAAAAGTAGCTAAAACATTGATGTCTAGTTAACTCTGCTCCAAGAACTTCTGGTGAATTTGCAATTCCAGAACAAGTAATCAAATGCCTTATTTAACTTCCATAAGAGATCCGCTTCAAAATTAAGTAATATGCTTTTAATGGGGTACATTGTCATTGTAATGCATTGAATGTTGACAGTTTTAATTTTACTTCTTTGTGCTACAGTTACTTTATTGTTTTTTCAGTGTATTTCAGTAAGTGTCAAAATCATTTCCCTCCATCATTGTCTTTGAAAACATTGAGGCTTTCTAAACAGTGTCTAACAAAGCTATGCATCCCTGATGCACTGCTCTGTGCTATTCTATCTGGCTGACACTCCAGCCGAGCCTCTACTATCTCTGTAAGAGTTAAGAGACTGAATAATAGCACACATTCTCCACTCACCTGTGAAGCATTCACCCATGTATTCATCTATCACTTATTTGGCTTTATCTTCAAATTAAAATCTTTGGTCCATTTGAAAAAAAAAATAGTTAACTTTCTGCACATATTGTACAAGGACTATCTAGGATCTTTTATTCTATTACTAGAAGCCTGGTGCACGACATTCATGCACTTAGGGGTGGAGGGTCTTCTCCATTGCCGCTGTGCTCGCCAGCCATTCAGCCCGGCTTGTGGCTTCAGTGGCCCGCCCTCTGTGGGAACACACTGACTACCAGGGGGCAACACCTGTGCTAAGCGTCTGTCCCCTGCTGGTCAATGTGCTTCATAGTGATCCGTCATTCGGCTATTCTGTCAATTTGCATATTGCTCTTTTATTATATAGGATAAAAAATCAAATATTCATTTTCTGAATTCACTTTATATTTTCAAACAACTTTTCCATATGTACACATTCTAACATACTAAGATTTATTTTACCAATAACAGTATTTTATATTAAAATAAATAAACATTTATTTATTTTTCAATTTTGTTGCTAAATTCTTGATTTCTAGATAAATATATCTTTTGGCAGTAGGTGAAAGTTTCTGCCAAGGACAGATATTCTTTTAATGTCCAAGTCACTCTGTTTATAAGTTCTGTTTTCATCACCACATAATAAAATAATTTAGTCTATTTAGTATGCTGCGTGCTATACTTCAACTTTTTAAACATCATTGATAACCAGAATTTTATAACTGAATTTGCATTTTTTGCATTTATACTCTTTCTCTCAGTTATTAAGGGATGACTTACCACCCTTTGTCAGAATATAAGTTGCAGTATTCTAACAATAAAGCTCATAAGAAGTAATAAACCAGCCAAGTATGAAGAAAACTTTTAAACCTACTATTCTCTCTCATTCTCTTTCAAAGCTTAGAATATATCAGGTTTGAATGATCATGTAACTGCATTATAACCTTTATTAGTTATCTTTTTAGGCTCCAATTTTTCCTTCAGAAAAGCATGAATTTCATTATCCTTTCAGTGTATTTCTAAATTGTGGAACTCATTTTCTTGGCTTTTCAATGAAAAATGCAGAATATGTTGGTATTGGTATAAATCTTATTATACCAAGAATATGACAGAACCTGTATTAGTCAAAGTTCTCCAGAGAAACAGGATCAATAGGAGATAGCTCTCTCTCTATCTCTATCTCTATCTCTATATCCATCTCTCTCTCTATCTCTATCTCTCTATCTATCTCTATCATCGATATCTGTCATCTATACTATATCTATATCATCTATCCATATTCATGTATCATATCTATTTCTCTATCTAGCTAAAGAGACTTAATTAAAAGAAACTGGCTCATGTAATTATGGATGCTGAGGAGTCCCACTATCCGCTGAAGACCCAGGAGAGTGTGTGGTGTAGTTCTAGTCCAAGTCTACTAGTAAAGGCCTGAAAACCAGCAGAGCCAATGGTGTAAGTTCCAGTCTGAGTTCAGAAAAAGACCAAAGTCTCAACTTGAAAACAAGTAGAGGGACTTCTCCCTTATCCCACCTTTTGTCCTATTTAGGCCTCCCAACAAATTGGATGAAACACCCCCAAATGCTGGGAGGGTAATCTGTTTTCTCAGAACACTAATTCAAATGTTAATCTTATCCAGAAACACCTTCAGAGACACATACAGAACGATGTTTAACCAAATGTTTGGGAACTCCCTGTCACAGTCAAGTTAGCACATAAAATTAACATCACAAAACCCCTACGAAAGATAACATGAATAGCCCCTATTTGTTCCGGTGATACCACAGGGATGAGACTAAAAGAAGACTGAGAACATTGTTACACTATATTACCTTATAAATGTTTTTTAGGATCATTGTAGTAGCTCTTTTTTTGTATTCATGCTATATTGAGTAAAGTAAAAACCTACTTTAAGTGGACAATAAGATGTATACTGCTTAATGCATAGAACCATTATAAATATCAAAGTAGATAAGATTTTGCTTCATGAACCTTTTCAAAGACATTTTACTATTATGTGTTTTTTTTTACTATTATGTTTTTATTTGAGAGTCAAATACTTATATGCCCACTAAATTGGCAGCCTGATTATGATAATCCATTGCCCTACAGCTAAATACAATGAAATGATTGTAGTTTTTAAAAATTATTTAGTTCAATATAACTTTTGATAAATTATATACCTTATTAGTGCTACCTATTTGACCAAATAACCTCATTAAATTACTGTACCACAATTTTCTGTGTTAATATACTCCAGAGTAGCCCCCAAGCACAACAAAAGGAGAAGCTTGATCTCCCTATAATTAAAGAGGATATAATTAGACAATGGGTAACCTATAAGTAGAGCAAACTTTAGTCCTGGGCTGGCTTCTGATTAATCATACAAGCATTTTTCCAACACACCCACACTAGAACTGTGTAATCATGACCACTAGGAAGGGATATTATCAAAACATTTAACACATCCATAATAGATATTAGGTCAGTCAAGACTACAAGGTCATTGTCTCAGCATAAAGTTCTACAGTACCTTGGAGTCTGGTGCTCTTGCAAAGCCCTGTAGCATACAGTGGTCTTATGAAATTAGAAAAGTTAAAAAAATTTAAGTCTATAGTCAAATGTGTAATGATTTAAAAATTATAGCCAATAAATATTTAGTTATGTACACAAATGAATTCATCTATTTATATGCAGTTTGAACTGATGGAGAAATATTCTAAGACTTCAGAACACATGACTTATTTATAGAGATAAATTTCAAAATAATTATTTATTTTTGTTATTAGGGGATAATTTTTTTTATTTTCTTTTATATTAGTGTGTTTAATTGAAATTTGCCATTTCAGAAAGACCTGTTTTTACTGTGTATATGTTTTTAAACTTTGTACTCCACTAGACTAAAAGCTATTTGATATTTCTGACCCATGAATCAATTAGTTGATTCTAATAGAATACATTCTCTGGACAAGTTAAATAACAAAATATTTAAATGAAAAAATATTTAAATAAACAAAATAATTTTAAAAAACACACAGAATAAACCAGGATAGGGAAGTCAGAGGGTCAGAATACAGTACTTTACTGTTTGAAGCATCATTTTTCAAATAGTGTTCTACAAAAACCCCCCCTAACATCCTGAAAATAAAAATAGTGATTCTGTTAATAAAGACTTCCTAGTGATATCTTGGAGATGAAACATTTTTTTAAAGTTTACTAACTCATTTATATTTTTGTTTATTGATTTGATATAGGAAAGAGACAGATTAGTTGTCTCTTTAAAATTCATTGGTAATTTCTTACATGTGGATGCATTTCTAAAAATACTTGTACCTTTGAATTTCAAAAATGTAAGATAAGGTATTAACAATTTCTAGAAATTATTTGATAATATTCTACAAAACGCAGTTTTAAAAGTGTAGTAAGTACAAAGGCTAAAATTTATAAGGCACTTTCTTTGCACCAGAACACTAAACTTTACTAGCTCTAAGAGTTTCAACAATCTTTTTTCTCATGAAAACTATGTCCTTCCCCACCAATATGCGCATGTGCACACATACACACACACTTCTGTGCATGACTATTTCAACTGAAGCCAACATTGACTTGCATCAGCAATATTTTCTCAATTATTTCCTTGTGGTATATGCTTCAGCTCTCATCCATTTTTCTTTCCAATGATAACTATTACTTTGCCACTACTTAAAATTACAGTATATTTTAAACTCTGATATTGGAATAATTTTTTATTTTAACTAGAGGCCTGGTGCATGAAATTCATGCACTTGGGGTAGGGGGGTGTCTCTCAGCCCAGCCTGAACCCTCTTGCAGCCTTGGAGCCCTCGGGGGATGTCTGACTGACACAGGGGTGGGCAAACTTTTTGACTCAAGGGCCACAATGTGTTCTTGAACTGGACCGGAGGGCTGGAACAAAAGCATAGATGGAGTGTTTGTGTGAACTAATATAAATTCAAAGTAAACATCATTACATAAAAGGGTACGGTCTTTTTTTTTTTTTTTTTTTTTTTAGTTTTATTCATTTCAAATGGGCCGGATCCGGCCTGCGGGCCGTAGTTTGCCCACAGCTGGACTGATGGCTTAGGTGGGAGCGGGCCTAAGCCATCAGTCGAACATCCTCAGTGCTGCAGTGGAGGCAGAAGAGGCTCAGTCACACTCCCCCTATGGGAGCACACTGACCACCAGGGAGCAGCTCCTGCATTGAGCATCTGCCCCGTGGTGGTCAGTACACACCATAGTGAGCGGTTGAGTGGCCATAGCATATCATTAGCATATTATGTTTTGATTGGTTGAATGGATGACCATACATTTAGCATATTAGGCTTTTATTATATAGGATAGCTTAAAACTTTGCACCTAATGAATTTTTAATTAAAGTTTGAATGAACACAAGAATGTTTTAGGTATCAACATCATTTTATATCATTTTATTAGAGAAATAATGGAGATATTTTTGGAAAAATATGATATTGAGAAAAAATAAAGAGCTCACTATTGATGCAATAGTCTAGTCAGAGATGTTCCCTTGAATTCTACCCCTCTCCCCTGAATTCATATCAAGAAACCAGAGAAGCAATAAAGAAGACTAAACTCTATACAGTAGGTCCTTGTGTTACGTTGGAGATCTGTTCCTATGGTGTGACATAACACGATTTTCTCCGTAAGTTGGAACCCACCTACATAAGCACCTACATCACTCACATGGAGCACATACACAGCAGTAATGAAGTGAAACAGTAAAAAAAAAAAAAAAAAAAAATAAAAAAAAAAAAAACAATTTCTGACTTTACTTGTGGTAAATAAATAATAAAAAAATATAAAGCACATATGTAAATATGTCGAAATGATGGAACTATTTTTTTTATAAATAAATTGGAGATGGCGATGTAACCATAAAATGATGTATGTCGAGTCCAATGTAACCTGAAGACTGTCTGTATACAGAAGTAGAGTCTTGACTAAGCATCTTATTCATTCCAATGATGGACATAGATGTGATTTAACACTGGATTTTCCTAAAACATGGATAGGCAATCACACTATAGTCTAAGACAGTGGTTCTCAACCTTCCTGATGCCGTGACCCTTTAATACAGTTCCTCAAGTTGTGGTGACCCCCAATTTCATTGTTACAAATTGAACATAATTAACACATACTGATTAATCACAAAAGCAATATGCAATTATATACTTGTTTTCCGATGGTCTTAGGCGACCCCTGTGAAAGGGTTGTTCGACCCCCGAAGGGGTCGTGACCCACAGGTTGAGAACCGCTGGTCTGAGATCAAGTATGAGAGGTAAATACTAGTAAGGAATTATCCACAAAGAGGGTGATCTCTTAAGGTGGTTTACCTGGATGCCTCATGTTGCGGTGCATTTGAAGAATTAATATGTATATCTGAATCTTAGAAAAGTTACCCACCTAAGTAGCCATTTGAAAAATATGAG
>NW_006299719.1:1987185-1998815 GCF_000327345.1 Myotis davidii
AGCAGAGGCAGGGCAGATGTTTAACACAATTTGCCTCATGATAGTCTACTACCAACAAAGGTTTAAACCAGAGTAGTAATGGCAGTGGTAATGAAGTCATTCCGCTTAAACCTTTGCAACATTCACGCTCAAATCTACCATCTCTTTCTTCAAAGTGACTGTATGTGCTCATATTGCTCCTAAAAGCTGAATGGTTTAGGTGCATATGGCTAATTAGGTTCTACAACAATTTCCCTCAGTATATTTAGTTTGGAATTTTAAATTCTCATTATCGCACATGCCCAGCCTCTGCATCATAGATGCTTTAATGTGGGCATGGCAGAAAGCCACGATTTTAAAGGTTAAGGCTCTGCCTATAATACCCCCACTGGAGTCTGGCTGCTAAGAGGCAATAGAAATCTGCTTAACTTGCAATTGCTTATATTTAATTGTATGAGCAAATCCATTTCTTGAAGTATGAGTCTTGAGTGCCAGGAAGATTCACAGGCACTTGATAAAAACATTTAGTCTCGGAATATCCCATGTTAATACTGTAAAAGTTAAGACTCATTTTATGCAGCATAATTTTGTGTGGCGAAGAATATCAAACGAGGAGAATAATTTAACAGGATAACATTGGGAATGTTATGGGCCCATATTCTTTCAGTAGATGAGGAAAGGATTATAAAATTATATTTCTAACAAAACAAATAGTACAAAGTTTCATTTCTGCTATTATCACTCTCCTTTTAGATTATTTTATCTCTCTTCCTTTCCCAACCCCCAGGCAATTTGGAAGATTTCAAACAAAAATAAAGCTGGCTTAAAATAGGCTTGTCCTGCCAGATCTTTCTAAATATGACTAAGTAAAAGAGCCACAACTTCCAGATGTGGCATCTTTAATAGTCCATGGGGAAGCCACTATGATAATAAAGATTTTGGAACACTGTTGTTTGTTTGTTTAATATCTCATCACAACTAAGACTTCATTTTCCACTTAATAGAAGATTTTTTGTTTTATTTTCCAGTAGAAAACCTGGAATTAAGCTATGGTTGTGTCCTGTCTTCAATATGATTGGAAGTTTGTTATTAAAGAGTCAGGCAGGCTAGAATGTTGAATATTAGAATTCAAATGCTTATGCAACTAAACTGGATTATTTAAGCTAGTCAGATAATTTTATTGATCAGATTGTTATCAGAGAAATTGGAGTATCCTCTTTTCCACTGGGTGCTAGGGGTGGGGGATGGTCCTTACAATATCTCGAGCAAAAGAATTTTCTGAGACTGGCATGGGAGAATGGGTGATTTTCATTTGTGTGGAATTACATCTCTGGGTTTCCAAAGTCCCATGCCAGTCATAGAAGAAGTGTAGCTGAGGTTTCAGTAGGGCTAGAAGCAACGCCAGTGTCCAGAGTTTCTGTTCCATGTTCCTCCCAGATCCAGTTCAGCATCATGCTAGTTGCAGTCCATTAGTCCATCGTATGTGGGGTCCACATGGCTGCGGGCCACAGGGGAGAATGCCAGGTGGCAAGAGTGAGAGAACCCTGAAAGTCAGGAGTCAAGTGTAATAGGTCAAGAGAGTGAACTCCTTTGTTTAGGGGATTAAATATCCCAAATTTTCAGCCCTTGTAGGGGTCATGACAATTCTGGCCAATTACCTGTTTCCAGGTGTCACTGATACACAAGTACCTTCCCAACATCATCCCAACTTTACTGGGCGTGCCTCTATCTTCCTCCCTGTCCAATCCCTTCTCCCAGTGATCTGCGGGGAGTAGACAAGTGGCTCCATGGAGAGTGTAAAATTTTAGCTTCCTGGTGAAGCTGCCCAAATGACATGCCTATAATATTTGTCCTTCCTTTGCTCCTTTCCTATTATTAATAACTAATTAATTATACCAGTATCAGAATTACAGTGAATATTTAAATAAATAGTCTCTTAGTTTAGCAATGGGCTAGAGGCTGTACTCAGGGAAGAAAATGCATGACACTTTTTTTCCCTACTTGTGGCACTTAAGAATATGCAGTATAATATACTTTACAATTTTTCAAGAGTCATGTACAAAGAAGTATCCTTACATTATTTTTTGGGGGAAATCTATTTCTGTTTTGTACTTCATTTATCAGATAAAAAGTAATAATCTGTAAATGTTAAACTACAAATGTGCATGACCCACTAATCAAAATAATAGCATAAGTATAATAAACATTATATTCAACATGATGAAGTACATCAGTTTTACATCCTTTTGTCTCTTAGAGTGAAAATATTTGAATAATCACTTATTTCATTCCAGAAATAGTTTAAGGATATTTTGTTTCTATGTAGACTCTGGACAGTTCATTCAAGAAGAAGTTGTAGGGAATAAATTTGCCAATGAGACTCCTGTGAATACAAACAATAATATGAATATCTGTTGTAAACTAGTAAATAATAATTTATCTGGTCTTGGTTCCTGATTTCTAAGACAGCTTCCAAATCCTTGGACTTTTCAGAAGTGATGGAAGTGTCTTTGATATTCTTGATGGATCCCTGAAGCCATGCCTAATTTATGTTAATGAAGTGATTCAAAGTGGTCCTTAGATAGTTTAAGAATGGTGGCTGGCTAAGCCAGAAAGATTAACCATGTGATCGGAGGTTTGGGGCTTCGTGCCACTTAATACCAGTCTGAACTCCAGGCAGGAGAGGGGGCTTAGAGACTAAGTTTAAGCAGGTGGTCAATGATTGAATCAAGTATGTTTATCTAATACCCTACCAAAAGCTCTAAGTCTCAGACATCTAAATTTGGTTAAGAGTCCTGGTTGGTGATACATATTGATGTGTTGGGAGGATGAGAGGTCCTGAGAACACGATGCTTTGCATTTAGACCCTGACAAACCTCATTCTATGCATCTCTTCATTTGACTGTGCCTGATTCACACCCTTTCAAGTAAAACTGTATGTACAGCACTCTGTGGGTAGTTCTAGTGAACTATTGAAACTGAGATGGTAGTGTGAACCCCCAAATGTAGACAGTGATCAGAGCATGAGTGGCTTTGCTATGAATCCCTGGTATAAATATGTGGCTGGTGTCTGAAGTGAAGAAGGTTTTGTGGAAGACATTGCCCTGAGCCTGTGAAGTCTGCTAACTGGACAGTTAACGGCAATACTGCAGTACCGTGTCCTACTGTTGCCGAGGAGGAAAGTGTCTGCCATGTATTGGAGGTCCACATCCAGGCAGGGTCAGTATATGATGGGGCAGAGCAGGAAACACAAACCCTGCTGACAGTGGGAACATCAGAACCCCACTGCAACTAGCACAGGAGGTGGCCTGCTAGATTGCTATATATGCATGACAATATTATTTTGCAACCTGTAGCAAGCTCCAAACTGCATTTGCCGCCTTGAAAATATATATAGCTGTACCAAGCTGCAATCCAGACAAGTTTATATCACTACCAGAGTTTGTGAAAATTGCCTGAGTACCTAGAGTCTTTAACAGATTGCCGGTATTCTAGGCCAGTACTCAATCCAAGATGAAAGAAATCAGAAGTATTCCACACATAAAGGGTACATGTAAGAATGCTTAGATTGAAAGAAGTGTTCCCATTTCCTTCTAGACCTGAACTTGGAAATTATGTAAGAGAAAGAGGCTTTATAATTATTCAGAGATCTTGAACATATTTTGCTCCTTTTGATATCTACCAATTCTATCAAGCCCTATAATTCCCCATAATAAATCAGATTGTTTTTATTTTATTTTTTTAATTTTGTTTTATTGTTTAAAGTATTACAAAGAGTATTATATATGTCCCCTTTTTTCCTCCCCTTGACCTTCCCCTGGCCTCCCATACCCCCCAGTGTCTTATGTCCATTGGTTATGCTTATATGCATGCATACAAGTCCGTCAGTTGATCTCTTACCCGCCCCCCTCCCTCCCCAGCCTTCCCGCTGTAGTTTGGCAGTCTGTTCAATGTTGCTCTGCCTCTGTATCTCTTTTTGTTCATCAGTTTATAATGGTCTTTATTATCCATAAATGAGTGAGATCATGTAGTATTTTTCTTTCATTGGCTGACTTATTTCACTTAGCATAATGCTCTCCAGTTCCATCCATGCTGTTGCAAATGGAATGCTCTATAGGTCCATTCATGATATTGCAAAGGGTAAAATTTCCATCTTTTTTACAGTCGAATAATATTCCATTCTGCAAATGTACCACAACATTTTTATCCGCTCAGCTACTGATGGGCACTTGGGCTGCTTCCAAATCTTGGCTATTATAAATAAGGCTGTAATGAACATAGGGGTGAATATATTCTGTAGAATTAGTGTTTCAGGTTTTTTCTGATAAATTCCCAGAAGTGGAATCACTGGGTCATAAGGCAATTTCGTTTTTAATTTTTGAGGTAACTCCATACTGTTTTCAACAGTGGTTGCACCAAGCTGCATTCCCAACAAGAGTGCACTAGGGTTCCCTTTTCTCCACATCCTCACCAACACTTGTTTGTTGGTTTATGGATGATAGTCATTCTGACAAGTGTGAGGTGATATCTCATTTTGGTTTTAATGTACATTTCCCTGGTGATTGGAGTTGGTGAGCATCTTTTCATTTGTCTGTTGGCCATCTGTATGTCCTCTTTGGAGAGGTGTCTGTTCAGATCCTTTGCCCATTTTTTTAATTGATTTTTTTTTGGTGTTGAGTTTTATAAGTTATTTATAAATTTTGAATATTAACCCCTTATCATATGTATTACTGGTGAATATGTTCTCCCATTCAGTGGCTTGTCTTTTCTGTACAAAACTTTTTGGTTTGATGTAGTCCCATTTGTTTAATTTTTCTTTTGTTTCTCTTGCCAGAGGAGAAAAACTATATTGCTAGGAGGATGTCTAAGGCCTTATGGATTTTTAAAGGCAGGAATTTTAGGGAGATCTTAGGGGTGGATCTCAATAGAGCATTCATCAGCTTTCCAGGTGTGTGCTTTCAGTGTCATGGTCTCTACACATTGGTTGGCATCAGGGCAGGCGATCATTCAACTAATTGGGCCTGGTTGCAAAGAACAACGCAGAAAGGATATTCGAGTAGAATCTGCAGACATTTTGAAATTATTTCTGGCATTACATTTCTCATCATTCATAGCCTGATAGCCATTTATTACAGAAACTGGGAGACACCGAAAATTGCCACAATCCAATGAGAATTATCAGGGTGTTTCATTAACAAGGATCAAATTGATGCCTCACAAAAGGAGAAATTGACAGACACCACCTCAGGATGATCTTACATTAACCCTGGACACTTTTGGGCCTTTGAGCCTTTTTTAAATCTCTTGAGCATTTTTAAACAGAAATAAATTCCGGCTTCAAAAAAAAAATCATTGCAGATAATCCTGATGTCAGCATGGCGTGGCCCAACCTGACCTTGTGGCTTTTCTGGACCTGGAGCTGAAACACAACTGAAGCCTAGATGTTATCTCCAGGGCTTAATGGTTAAGGGAGTTTTCATGCAAAGGTTTACATGGGGATCGTATGCGGCTATTCTCTGGTCCCCTTGTTCTTCCTTTAAGGGAGAGTACCACGTGACTAGACATGAAAAGTTAGGGGTCTACACTGCATGACTAGCAATATGAGAGGGGAAGAAAGGCATCTAATTTCCTACTGCCTCACCACCAAAGGGTCTGACATAAGGAGACGACTAAATCGGGTTTGTGTTTTGAGACAATTACACTAAATCCAGTGTGGAGCATGGCAGTGGGGGATGCCTATTGGAGGCAAGATGAAGTTGCCATATGTTCTGGTTTGTCCAGGATAATCCCAGCACAGGCCTTTTGTCCCTGAGTAATTACTCCTAGTGAACCTGCAGCAGATGCTCAGACTTCAACATTTTCTTGTGTGCCAGACAACCACCAATTTCCAGTTGTCAGTCTCTGTATATCTATGCCCGAGAGTTTCTTTTTTTTTCTTTCTTTCTGAAAACACTTTACCCCACAAGCATGGGGAACTGGAAGTGCTAAGAATTAGTATCCTTGGATAGCTGCCCTCAAACAATGACTGATAAAAATTAACTAATACTTAAGCAATGATATAATTCCAAAAGACATATTTTACATTGTGCCCAGTATGATTAAGCTTTAGTCACCAGAGGAAACTAGCTTAGTGACATCTTTTTCTTGCATCAGTTTTCCATTCCTTTATTTATGCTTCCTGCAGCCCCCTTTGAATAACTATCACAGGGTCTCCGTTTCAAACAATTGAAATCAAAAGTAGTCTTAAAAAGTGATTCTTAAATTAAGTTTCTAGAACTGGATCGCTAGGCAGATAGATGGAAATAAGAGCTTTACAGTAAGTGGAGTGGTGCTATGGACTGAGTGTTCATATCTCCTATGATTCCTATGCTGAAATTTCATCCCCAATGAGATGGTATTTGGAGGTGGAGCCTTTGGGAAGTAATTAGGTCATGAAGATGAAGCCCTCATGAATGAGATTAGTGACTATGTAAGAAGAGACATGATAAAGATTCTCTCTCTAGACCATGAGTACATAGCAAGAGGGTAGCCATCTACAAGCCAGGAAGTAGGACTCACCAGATACCAAATTTGCTGGCATCTTGATTTTGAACTTACTACCCTTCAGAATTGTGAGAAATTAATGTTAGTCATTTAAACCACCCAATCTATAGTATTTTTTATTACAGCCACTGAAACTCAGACACATGGTAATTATTCCCAGCTTGCTATAGCATCAAGTAGCTAAGACTATGACATGCAAAGTAAGAAATACACTGTAGGAAAAGCCAAGGAGAAGTCCTAATAATTTTGACCCCAGAAGCCCTGGATATGATAAGTCAGAAGCCATAATAGAGACATTAGTGCCACTTTCAAAACTTAAAGGGTGGTGGTCATACCTTTACTTATCTCACTCATCCATTTCTTTCAAAAACTTGGTAAGTCATTGCCTTCAGGAGGACTACCATAAACTTAAGTGGCAGCTGCAATGGTCACTACTATTCTGGGTATCTTTAAAGTACAATAACAGATTTATAATATATGTAATATAGACAATACCAATGCCAATTATGACAGAAATTAATGAGAACGCCCCCACCCAGGTCAATAACCTCAAAGCAAGCACCTAAGCTATTGATCTGGCAAATGTGGCCTTTTCAATTTCCATTATGAAGAAAAATAGGTATCCCACTGTTATTTTCATTTCCCACATGAAAATGACAGTGGGAGACATTCATAAGACAAACAGTAAGGTATTCATAGCCTTGCCCCTGGCCTGTGTAATAATTGTTTCCTTTGTCACAGAGGACTTTGATTATTTGGGCATTCTACAGAATGCTAAAGTGTCTGACTATATGTATAATATTCTGTTAATAAATGGGATTTTACTCTAGATGCCCTGGTAAGACACATATTCATCAAAGGATGGAAGATAAAACCTTAAAAGCTTCAGGTACCTGCCAAATCAGTGAAATTTTTAGGGATTTATTAGAATGAAGTAGTATTCTGAGATACCCCTCCAAGGTAAAGTAAAGATATTCTACCCTACTTCTTCCCACTAAGGAAAAAAAAAAGCAATGTTTTGTAGTTCCCTTCATATTATGGAGGCAGCACATAAATTGAGAATAATGTTCCAGCTAATTTGTCAGTCGATTCAGAAAACTGCCAATTTTGATCAGAAGCCAGAGTAACAAAGGCCACTCCAGCAGAAGTTAAACAGTTCTACTGTTTGTTGATATGACCCAGTGATCCCATGTTGCTAGAGGCATCTGTGGGGGATAAGGTTACCACGTGAACTATTTGGGAAGTCCCAGCAGAAATGTTGGAGTAAATATTCTAGAATTTTAGATGGATAGCATGTGGTCTGCAGCAGAGAACTGTTCAGAATTTGAAAAACTGCCTCGAGCATGCCCCTAGGTCCTGTTATTTAACCACAGGAATGAAATGCCTTTGCATTGAGAGTTTCCCACAATTATCTGGGTATTGTCAGACCCATGAACAAAAATATATCAAACGATGAAGATAATATACTCATGAGAGGGTCCAAGGAAAACTATAGGGCACATATAATCAAATAAGCATGTGGTTCAGCTCATAATGGGTAGACTCGTGGTGTTGATGGAAGCTAAAAATGTTACCACATTTTACTCACACTTAGAAGTGGCCTTGGAAGAAAGTTGGGTGCAATCTTCACAATGAGCAGAGTGCTGAGTGCCCATGAACTTGATGTGAAAAGAGAAACAGTCTCACACAAGGACATGAGTGTTTTCCTGAGCAAAGAGAAATGATTAACTGGTTTGTTGAGGTCCTGCAAAGAATACAATTAAATAATTACAAACAAAGGTATCTAAAGATTTATCCATGAGAGTGGCTATGAAGTGTGATGATATTTGTTTTTCATGTTAGGGCCCACTAAAGAACACGGCACAAGTAGGCAGAATAATTCTCCTAGCAAAGATCGGCCAGCCTTTACTCTTGGTCCCACTAGTGTTTACGTAGTGGATGGATCATGGTTGCAGGAATGAAGGCCATGCATCAGGTTAACACCATTGGCTCATTCTCATCAAGGTCAATCTAGTTAATGTTTGACCTCTCAGTATCAAAGATCAACACTAAATTCTAGATATGGTACTACACCTGAAGAAAACTATCCAGATAGAGCAGTTCATTTAATGGAATCAGTCCATCCTGGAAGGATTGGATCAGTGATTCATCTTTATAGAGTTTCAGTCAAGCCCACACTCCTTGGGATTGTGGAGTGATTTATCATGATGGGGTCCCAGATAACAATGGGAAGACATCACTTTATGGGAAAGGAGATGTGACCATGGGCACATTACTATATACTCCATAATCCAGGAGTGGTTTTTCTGATAGGTTATTGGAATTATTTTTAAAAGCACAGTTGAAGGATGTTCTTGGAAATGATAACCTACAGAGTTGGAGTGCCATTGGGTGGTATACTTTGAACAAATGGGCATGATATTGTGCTGCATACTAATAGATATTTGTTTATTTTGAGGGGACAATAAACGAGAAGTGAAAGAAAGAATGACATTTCTCAACATTACTCTCAACGATCCATTTAAGCATATTGTACTTTCTGCCTCCACAAATTTAGGCTCTGTTAAAATGGAGGTCCTTGTTCCCAAAGAAGGCACATTTTTACTTTCAGACAAGTAGGAGCTCCACGAAATGTTAAGTTTCAACTTTTATTTGGCCATGTTGGGTTTATCATTCCATGCATTAGCAAGCAAAGAAAGGAGTAACTATGTTGACAAGGATAATTTGCTATGATTATCATTAGGCTTTGAGATTGCAACTATATTATAACAAGGTAGGGTGTATCTGGAACTGGGGTGAATAACTGTGGCATTGCTTGGTGCTTCCTAAGCAATGTAATAACTGTAAATAGGCAGTTGCAGTAAACTTGATCTGACAAAGATGTTATTATGAGGTTCAGAACTTCAGACGCAACAACAAATACCAGTTTCATTCCTGAGACCAGTTGGAAGAACTTGTACTGCTCATTCAACTTGTCCCACTGTTATAAGTCTTTTCATTTCATTTTGAAAAATACTATGTATAAGCAATGAAAAGATGGAGTCAGTTTTATGTGAGGAGCAAATTAATCTGAGCAGTACAAAAGGTGACTGCAATAGCCACCAAGAGGTTCCTGCATGTACCCCTTAGACCTTATTAATTTGGTGCAAAGTTATTTCCAATCAGCAATATCTGCATTTCAGTGCCTGAGAGGTTATGTTGTTCTTGTTTGGAACCGTGGAAGTAATTTGTTCCCTATTTGCCTCAAGTACCAAGAAATAAACTTCCTTCCAGAAAAGTCCATGACCAATGACTTACAGGAATCTACACTAATACAAGAGAAACATGGTAATTAGTGTACGACCACTACCCTTCCCATTGGCTAATCAGGGCAATATGCAAATTAACTGCCAGCCAAGCTGGCGGCCGGCAGCCAGGCAGCTTGAAATTACCATGAGACTTGCTTGCTTCAGTGACAGAGGACTCCAACGTTCCCTGCCTGCCTTGCCAGCCTCTGAGCTTTCAGTTTGAAATATAGAAGCTAAACAAAACCTCAGAAACCTGCTTTCAGCCAGCCGGGATCTCAGAGCTGGAGTTGAAACAGTGTTTCGATTATAGAACCCAAACAAACCAGATACCTGCTCTTATATAATCCTACCTAATAAAAGAGAAACATGGTAATTGGCGTACGACCCCTACCCTTCCCATTGGCTATTCAGGGCAATATGCAAATTAACTGCCAGCCAAGATGGTGGCCGGCAGCCAGGCAGCTTGAAACTAACATGAGGCTTGCTTGCTTCAGTGACGGAGGACTCCAATGTGCCCCACCTGCCGCTGCAGGCCTCTGAGCTGCAACTCTAAGCAACTATGTAACAAATATAGAAGCTAAACAAAACCCCAGAAACCTGCTTTAGTCCGAGGGCTTCAGCCAGCAGGATCGCAACATTGTAAGCAAAGGCTACTTTCAGCAGCAGAGGCCTAAGAGATGGAGCCATGCCTCAAAGCTAAAGCTGGACCAGAATAATAAAAGAAAAAAGAAAAAAAGGAGTGGTTGGGAGCTTCAGTCACCCGCAGGCTGAAAACAGCCCTCAGTCCCTCATCCAGACTGGCCAGGCACCCCAGTGGGGACCCCCACCCTGATCCAGGACACCCTTCAGGGCAAACCAGCCGGCACCCACCTGTGTACCAGGCCTCTATCCTATATAGTAAAAGGGTAATATGCCTCCCGGAACCGGGATCAGCGTGACAAGGGGCAGCGCCCAAACCCCCTGATCGCCCTGCGGCTCTGTGTGTGACAGGGGGCGGGGCCACAACCTTCCTATCCACCCTGCTCTGTTCGGGACAGGGGAAGGTGCCCCAAGCCCCTGATCAGCCCTGCTCTGTGCCTGATAGGGGGAGCTCCCCAACCCCCTGATCGCCCTGCGGCTCTGTGTGTGACAGGGGGCGGCGCTGCAACCTCCCCATCGACCCTGCCTTGAGTGTGACAGGGGGCGGTGCCCCAACCCCCTGATCGGCCCTACCCTAAGAGTGACTGGGTGTGGCATCACAACCTCCCGATCACCCTGCTCTGTGCATGACAGGGGGCGGCGTCCCAACTCCCCAATCAGCCCTGCTCTGAACCCGACTAGGGGCTGCACCTAGGGATTGGGCCTGCCCTCTGCCACTCGGGAGCAGGCCTAAGCCAGCAGGTCGTTATCTCCCGAGGGGTCCCAGACTGTGAGAGGGCACAGACCAGGCTGAGGGACCCCCTTCCCCCCGAGTGCACAAATTTTTGTGCACCGGGCCTCTAGTTGGTATATAAATGTCCCTTCAAGAGAAATAATTTCATGCTGTCTTATACCACTTTACATCACCTCCCTATGAGATTAAGATATGTTTATTTTCTATGATAGATAGTAAAAATGTTGTACTGTACTTTCCAAATAAACTATTTGCCCTGATTATTTTGTTTGTTTCTGAACTTACTTCTTGGAGACCCAAATAAAGATCATGTGCTTTTCATATGGATATTTGGCAGAGCCAGTCATTCCATTAGGAAACCCAAAAAGGAGATAAGGATTATTGAGAGAAGTCCTCAATTTCATTTTACTGCAATAGTTTCTAGTTACTTTCACATACTGAAGAAATAT
>NW_006299719.1:1998828-2000375 GCF_000327345.1 Myotis davidii
ATTCTTAGAGATGTAGAATATAGATATAGAGTAAGAATAAAAGAATATAAGTGTTCAATCCTGACTAGGTGGCCAAACAAAGTTTCTCTCACACATTGATGTTTCTCTCTATCTCTCTCCCTTTCTCCTCTCTCTAAATAATCAATTAAATATATATATGTGTGTTCAGAGAGAGAAAGAGTCTGGACTACAGAAAGAGTTCTGGACTGGAGATATACATTTGTGAGTCATAGGTATAAATATGGTAACTGAAGATTTGAGTGACACGTTCTAGAGAGGAAGGGAGGTATGCAGTGGCAAAAGGAGAGGATCTAAAATTGTCTTATAGAAACTTTGATATTCACATAGTTATGGAAAGGAGGATGGAGCTACATACTAAGCATAGAAAGAATATTTAGAATGTTGGAAGAAAAAACAAGAGTGCTAAAGGGAAACAGGTGTTTTAAGGTGTGTTAAACATTTTCAAATGCTGATGAGATATCTAGTAAAATAATAACTGGAAAAATAACAGTTTTAGAAATATTGAGATTCTGGGGGACTGAAAGAACAGTTTTAGGGGAGGGAAGGAATTGGAACTCAGATTTGAAGTTTGGCAAATAATTGATAGTTTCACAAAAGGAGGCTATGGATATTGACAACCCCTCCTAGAGGTTTGTCTGTAAATGAGGAAGAGAGCTAGGGAAGTTGATTTTGAAGAGGAAGGAGAAAATGGGTGACTTTTTGTTATTTCTTCCAAATTTATAACCAAGACATATTCCTCTTCCAACCAATTTTTCTTTAACATTTATTACTAATATCTACTATTATTACTGCCATCTATCAAGGCTCCTTGAGATGATAGTACCATTTTTAACTTACTTTTATATATTTTACTCCTATATGGAATGAGTTTTCAACTCCTGGTCCTTTTGCATGTTATACTTTAAAAAAAAATCTATCTATCTATCTATCTATCTATCTATCTATCTATCTATCTATTTACCTTTCTTCCGTTTACTGTCACTTAATTTCCTCTTTTTTATTTTCTTTGACTTTTATTTTTATTTTTTATTTTTTTAAAATTAAATGTTTATTGTTCAGATTATTACAGTTGTTCCTCTTTTTGCCCCCCATAGCTCTCCTCCACCCAGTTCTCACTCCATCCTCTGCCCTTACCCCTCTCACTGTCCTCATTGTCCTCATCCAAAGGTGTACGATTTTTGTCCAGTCTCTTCCTGCACCCCCACACCCTTTCCCCCAAGAGTTGTCAGTCTACTCCCTTTCCATGCCGCTGGTTCTATTATATTCACCAGTATACTCTGTTCATTAGATTTTTTATTCACTTGATTTTTAGATTCACTTGTTGATAGATATGTATTTACTGTTCATAATTTGTATCTTTATCTTTTTCTTCTTCCTCCTCTTCTTAAAGGATACCTTTCAGCATTTCATATAATACTGGTTTGGTGGTGATGAACTCCTTTAGCTTTTTCTTATCCGTGAAGCTCTTTATCTGACCTTCAATTCTGAATGATAGCTTTGCTGGATAAAGTAATCTTGGTTGCACA
>NW_006299719.1:2000705-2001874 GCF_000327345.1 Myotis davidii
TTATTGATTTTTTACAGAGAGGAAGGGAGAGGGATAGAGAGTTAGAAACATCAATGAGAGAGAAACATCGACCAGCTGCCTCCTGCACAACCCCTACTGGGGATGTGCCTGCAACCAAGGTACAAGCCCTTGACTGGAATCGAACCTGGGACCCTTCAGTCCACAGGCCAATGCTCTATCCACTAAGCCAAACCCGCTAGGGCTCTACTCTACTATTGATTCCCTGAAATTATTCTTAATTTCAGGTAGTGTATGCTTCATTTCGATTGGTCCTTTTTTAAGCCATTGATGTTCTCTTGAAGTTTCTTGAATTGCCACTAAGCTCCTTGATGTTGTTACTATGTTCCTTGAGCATCCTTATAACCATTGTTTTGAACTCTGTACCTGAGCATTTGCTTGCTTCCATTCCATTTAGTTCTTTGTCTGAAGATCTCTTCTGTCACGTCATTTGTGACTTGTTTCTTTGTCTCTGAATTTTTTTTGCTTCCCTGTGTTGATAGAGTGGCTTTGTGTGCTAGGTGTCCTATAGGGTCCAGATGGCTCAGCCTTCCCAATTACCAGAGGTGGACACTCTTGGTGCACCCCTTTGTGGGCTCAGTGCACAGTCTTATTATAGTTAAGCCTTTATTGTTGTAGGTATCACTGGGAGGAATTGACCTCCAGGCCAATTGGATGTGAGAATCAGCTGTGTCTACGGTGGGGGAACTTCTGTGCTGAAGACACCCTTCTGGGGCAAGACTTGCTTCAGTGGGGCTTTAGCACTCACTGAGTTTGCACCCTGAGTGTGTCCCTTATGGATCTGAGGAGTTGTAATTGGATGGTCACACTCTGACCACTGGTACACTGGCTCTTGGATCTCTAAGGAGGTGCTAATTTAGCCTCTGCCTGATGCTACTCAGCAGGAGCTATGGAGAGAGCTTCAGATTCCTCTTCTTTGTTTGGGGTTTGGAGGTGCCTAGATGAGGCCCAGCTGTGAAGAAATGCAAGCTGCTGTGGGGCTTTGGGCCTTCTTTTGGAAGTTCTGGGTCTCTCTGACCCAGCTGCAGTTTGTTAGGTAATTTTCAGATTGCCAAGGGCCAGGTCATTCATATGCAAAAGCCTCTGTGCACAGCTTGGGGGGGGCAGGGGGAGGTTCTCAGGGAATCAACAGAGCAGAGCAAATAGCTATG
>NW_006299719.1:2002167-2007997 GCF_000327345.1 Myotis davidii
AGGTGCTGGGTCTCTCTGACCCAGCTGCAGTTTGTTAGGTAATTTTAGACTGCAAAGGGCCAGGCCACTCATATGCAAAAGCCTCTGCCACTGCTTGGGTAGGACGGGGTCTCAGGGAATCAACAGGGTGGAGCAAACAGCTATGGCTGATCCTCAGCCCTGCCCTAAGAGGCCCTGCATCTCAGTGTCCCGGTAATCACTGCAAGCTCCTCTGAGAGAAAGCCGCCCTTGAGTTCCGAGTTCTGCCCACTGCCAGATAGTCCAGTTTCTCCCTGTATGAATCTGGGTCCCCAGAGACTTCCCAGAAGTGGAGTTCAGAGCAGTTGGGGGCTTGTGACTCCCTCCCCATTCAAAAAGATAGCCACATCCTCAGTTGCCAGCTCTTTCCGCGCGAGCTTCAGTACCTCTGCACTTTACTTTCGTACCCCCTCTGAGTCTCAGTGTGCTTTTCTCTTTCCTTCTAGTCGTAGAATTTCCACTCATCCAGTCTTCCTGTAGTTCTGGATGATGTCCGTTTTGTCTTTTAGTTGTATTTTTGAAGTTGTTGTGGGAGGCAGCTATTTCTGGTGTTTACCTATGCCGCCATCTTGGTTTCTCCACTTAATTTCCTCTTAATAGGACTCTTCCTTATCATTGATGCCAGAGTATAAACACTGAACTATAGACATGAGAATCCTATATAATAAGAGAGGGATATGCTAATTAACCCTGATATGCTAATTAGTCATGGCCATATATGCAAATTAGTCATGACCGGTATGCAAATTGATCAAAACCCCAACACAAATAAGAGAGGGATATGCTAATTATCCCTGATTGGCAAATTAGGCACGACCAGTATGCAAATTGACCATCAGTCAAACACACAAGATGGCCACCCCCATGTGGCCACAAGATGGCTGCCACAAGATGGCCGGCAGGGAAGGGCAGTTGGGGGATCAGGCCAGCAGGGGAAGGGAGTTGGGGGCAACCTGGCCTGCAGGGGAGGGCAGTTAGGGCTGACTGCAGGGGAGGGCAGTTGGGGGCAACCGGGCCAGCAGGGGAGCAGTTAGTCATCAATCAGTCCACCAGGGGAGTGTTTAGGTGGCAATCAGGCTGGCAGGCAGAAGCAGTTAGGGGCAATGAGGCAGGCAGGCTAGCAGTTAAGAGCCAGCAGTCTTGGATTGTGAGAGGAATGTCCGACTGCCAGTTTAGGCTCAATCCCACATGAGCCTAAACCAGCAGTTGGACATCCACAAGGGATCCCAGATTTGACAGGGTGCAGGCCAGGCTGAGGGACACCCCACCCCCTGTGCACGAATTTCAGCATCGAGCCTCTAGTAAGTCCAATAAAAGCTTTCACAAATTACTCAAATTATTTAAATGGTATTTAATGACTCCTACCTAATTCATGCATTCTTATATTATCATTTCTCACAAATGATATTCAATTTGCCACTTCTATACCTTTATTTATATTGTAATTCTCATATAATGCCTTCTTTCAGTTACCCATAAATAGAGATTCAAGCTTTGTGGGTCCTGAAGCTTTTGTAAATTAGGCCTGTTTTTTAAAAAAAAATAAATACTACAAATTGAAAAAAATAGTTATGAATGTAGGTATTTCTTTAGCATGAAAAAGAAACAGCAACATAATAGAATTTTAAAGCTGACACACTATAAACATCACAAGTTTAAGAATGATAACACTATTTTTTTTTAATTAATTGCTTGACATGCAATATTTTTTATATGCATCTTTCTTGAATATGTACTCATTGATCAACTTTTCATATGATAATAATGTAATTCTAGTTTCTTTGGAGAGATTACAATGACACTTAAATATTTTCTTTAGCACAATAACTGAAATTTTTATTATTAAAAGTTGACTTGCACAGTTTAATATGCAATACCAAAAATTGATTTATTTTTATTTACAGTACTCCTGAAAGTTTGATTATGCAAACAGAGGACTTCTAAAAATTTTTACTTTATATAAATCTTGTAAAAGCAAAGGAAAAAAACCCAGTTTGGCTTTTTTATTATTGCATATTCCATATTACTAATTAGTTTTTCATATATATATATAAGAACAACTTGTCACTATGATGTGCACTGACCCCCAGGGAGCGGGTGTAGAACATGGCGGGCATTGGCTGTGGCGTGATGGTGGAGCAGGTGAGCAGGGGGGCTAGTTGTTGTCATCAGGGTGAGCCTCTGGTGATTACTGAAAATTATTTGCTCCCGGGTGCCATAGTTTCATCCAGCACTTGCACCTGCTGCCGGTGCCTAGTGCTGGTCCCAATCGCTTGGTGCTGTCAGTGGTGCGAGTGGTGGCTGTCAACCCTGATTGACTCTGAGGGCTTTTTCCACCTCCCCCTGCTCCTGTGGGGTGATCAGGGCAGCAGCCACCACTTACACCTGCTTCTGGCACCAGCCCCGCTCGCACCCACTGTTGGTGCAGAGCTATTGGGGCTGGTGCCAGAAACGTGTGGGAGCATCAGTGGCAGGAGCAGGGCTGCTGGAAGAAAAGGGACCGGGTCCACGATGGGAGGGGCCTGGCAGGGGCACGGAGGATGGGCTGAGACCCGCCCCTGTGCCCACCACAGCCTCATGACCCACAGTTCTTTTCAAGGTGCACGAATTCATGCACTGGGCCCCTAGTCAGAATATAATGCCCATTCTAACTGTGCATTGAGGTAGATTATTATCTTTCACTTACAGTTTTTCACAATTATTTGATGCTTAAAGAAACTTTCCACAGACTGTCTTCTGGTTCCGCATCCTATTGCTCCTACACTAACCATGTACTTGTAGTGTTCTCTATGTAGAAAGTGTAAACATCAATATAACTAATGACCCTCCATTTTCATTTCCTAACACTAGTTATCTGCACATTAAAGGGAGGAAGAAATCTTACTGGAATATTTCTACATCAGTGAAGTTGTTAATAAGTTTACATAGAAGTGTCTGTGCACCACACAGTTATTTCATTATAACCCAAATAAAAGTATTCCCAATTCAGCTTTCCCTTAACTAGATTCCAAAATGTTCATGTTCACTCCAGCACAACATGAAACAAGAGGAATTGCGACAAAGGGAAATCAGGGTGAGAAAAGAAAACAATTGTTTTCCCACAGCGGTTCAAAATTGCATTACAGAAAGATCTTACCCTGTGAAAATATGGTCTTGCAAAAACTCCTCCACTTAGGGCTTTGAAAGATTCAACGCAAGCAGGAGGACTGATGCTTAATTTCATAGTAAACCTGGCTCTTAAATAATCCATATGTTCTACACATGCATGACCTGGATTTTCCTGGCCTGCAAATTACTGTTTCACTGCCACTCTTTCTTTGAAGAAGACATAATCTCTCCCTGCCCTGAACTACCATGAGAGTTTGTTTCTACTTCTTTTTCTGTAAGATATTACTCTCCTTGCTCAGAGAGAGAGAGAGAGAGAGAGAGAGAGAGAGAGAGAGAGAGAAGTATTTTGTTATATTTTAACAGGGTATTGACTAGGGTTAGGGATACACACACACACACACACACACACACACACACTACAATCTCTCTGAGAGTGTGGCCTTTGTTCAACAGATTTAATTAATTGTCCACAATAGACTCAGCAGTTAGTGTCAACTTGAGTGGCTATGCAGTAAAATATTAAATAAATAAAAATATTAAACTTGAGTACGATGGAAAATAGGTCCAAAGAAACAAATCAAATGAATAATTTTAAAAATAAGCAGTAAACAAATGCATCGGTACTAGAAATAAAAACACCTCTTTGGCCTTAAGAAAAACACGCAAATTCACTGAAGCCTGGGGCTAATACAGTGAGTAATTCTACTTTTCTATGGTCTTAAACCAAAAATCTTGTTTTTAATATGTACTTAGGATAAGGTATTTCTTCCCTAAATCTAACAGGCAGTAAGTGTACATCCCTTTGGTAATATATACACTGAACTGTGTAAATATAATGGAAAACCAGCTGTATCAGTTAAGATAAGCCAAGTAATGCTACAATAACAACTGGCACAAGAAGCCCAGGCACTTACAGTAACAAAGGTTTATCTTTCTATTTAACACTGTAAGGCCATCTTAGGATGGCTGTGGCTCTGTTTCATGTCATGGTCACTCTGGGACCTGGGTTGATAGAACAGCCTCTGCTCAGTACAACACTGCTCATTATGACATTGGAGGAAGAGACCTGCCAGCTCTTGCACTTCTGCCCTAAAGTGATACGCATCTCGTCTACTTATATTTTATCAGTCAAAGCAAATCTCAAAGCTGCTACAAAGTTCACCAGGGCACCGTCCTCTCACATGAAGAGGCACAGCAGGGACAGAGACTGGAACACTTGATAAAGAGTATTATAACCTACCATACTAATGAACTCCATTTTATTCATGTCAAAATCTTGCCATGACCCTTAATTCCTCTTTCAAAAATAGCACTGTAACTTGGATTTTTATAAAAATCCAAGTACTTTTCAATTTTAAAACATCCATTAAGATTCCAATAGATTGATCCCCACAAAAGGTCAACAGTATTTGAGTGGCAATTTAAAGCTTTCAAAGTACTTTCAAATAAATATATCACTTAGTCTTCCTAAGTACTCTATGAAAACTTGAGCTCATGAACTGTGATCTTAAGTTCACCCATTATTTCCATTGACCCATAGTGCTCTATGTCCAAGTTAAAAAGCAAACAAACAAATACCTACTATATGCCTATGCATTTTATATCCTTTACATTTGTTATGATTTGAATTAGATCATATTAAACTTATTTGAAGAACTCTTCAATTCATCTGAATTTCCTTTATGTTTTCTGTTGTGTTCTTTCATTTTTACCCCATCTTGTGCCAACTTTTGCTCTTTGTAATCATCCATTGTTATTAGCTGACCCTACAGATGACTTTTCCTGCTACTCTCTTAATTTTCTTTAAGCAGGTCATTGCTACCTGATAATTATACTGCTTTCTTAAATAATTCTGGATCTCATTTCCCAACCTCATTCTATTTATATGCTCTGCATAGGAAATTTAGATACGTACCATTATGAATGTTAAAGCTCAAAGAAACCCTTGAGTTCATGAAACTCTTTTAACAGAAGATAAAATAAGCTGAGAGAGAGAGAGAGAGAGGAAGAGAGAGAGAGAGAGAGAGAGAGAGAGAGAGAGAGAGAGAGAGGAGACTTGCTTGAAATATGAAAGCTAGTAAGTTATTTAGGGATATTAATAGCACTGTAACTCAGGTCTTTGAATTTCTGATACACTACTATCTCCAGTGTTGTGCATATACTTTACTTCATGAACTAGCAAATCATTATTGACCTTGGGCTGTAGAAGTTTTGGATATTCTCCATTTGCAGCAGGCTCACTCTTTGCCCTTCTCCTGCCCTGTTCTGTGTATGAAGGTTATCCTGTACATGGCCCTTTCGCTTCTATTTAGAGTTCAGCCGAAGGGACGCACCGGTATTAGCTGAGACACTGGAAAGAATGTGAGTTCTGTGTTTGAGTTCCTCCGGCTCCCTACATATCAGCCATGGTTGGTCCATGGCTGCACTTTTCCAGTGTCTGTGATAGAGTTCCTCTGTCCCAGCTACAGCTACATGTGTAACTGAGATCTAGTGACTATTTCTTGTATTTATTGTTTCAGGACCAGGGGCAGTGATGACTTCGTGCATTGCTAGATTTTTATAGTCTCTATGTCAACTTTTGCCCTTGGCAACAAGTTCCTGTTATGAACAACCATCTTGGTTCCTTCACTCCACCCACATCACTGTAAATAGTGTCTTCATTAAACTCTTTTCCTTTTCACTTTTGAGTGTGCCTCTATATCCT
>NW_006299719.1:2008013-2011988 GCF_000327345.1 Myotis davidii
AAATCCTGACATACAGGGGCTATTGCTTTGATTTCAGCAAAGGGGCTATAATATGATATTTTTCTGTTAATAGAAGTTCTTCGTAAGGATAAGGGGTTCTTCTTGTCCTGTTATTTGATTATCTGTATCTTTTCACAGGTTGGCTTTTCTAGAAGCAAACACTAAGATGAAGTCTGGAGTGCAAGTTATTAATTAAGGATGAACACCTGTGAAAGGAAGGGGTACAGAGGCAGAGTTGGCCAAGGAAGTAAAACTATAATGCAGGTCCCCAAAAGCTGTGAACAAGCTGCAGGAGCTCTAGATTGAATATTGCCTCTCAGAGATGTCTGACATTTAATTAAAATGTCTGAGCCTTTATATGTACCCTTCACAGTCAGTGGATGTCAGCTGCCCTAGAAAGGGAGTGATTAGCCAGTGGTTCTCAACCTTCCTAATGCCGTGACCCTTTAATACAGTTCCTCATGTTGTGGTGACCCACAACCATAAAAATATTTTTGTTGCTACTTCATAACTGTAATTTTGCTACTCTTATGAATCGTAATGTAAATACCTGATATGCAGGATGTATTTTCATTGTTCGTGACCCACAGGTTGATAACACTGGGATAGACATGGGAGCTCTCTGGAACTCCAGCAGTCCACAAGGGACTGACAGGTACAGCCTGTCTGCTTACCCTACACGTTAGGTTGGAAAGCAAGTTATTTCTTAAAGGTTATCTGAATGGTGTATTTTTATCACACAAATTAGCATAGTTCTATTTGAATGTATATCATTATGCATATTCATAGGAATCCTATATAATAAAAGCCTAATATGCTAAGTGGTCATCCATACAACCAATCAAAACGTAATGATATGCTAAGGCCACTCAACTGCTCACTATGACATGCACTGACCACCAGGGGGCAGACATTCTGACCAGTAGTTTAGCTTGCTGCTGGGGTCCGGCTGATCGGGAGTGAACAAGATGGGCAGGACATACCCGGGAGCCCTCCCGCAGTCCCTCCTCAGCTGGCCAACCTCCCACATTCCTGCCTGGCCCCAATTGTGCACTGGTGGGGTCCCTTGACCTGGCCTGCACCCTCTCGCAATCCAGGACTCCTCAGGGAATGTTGGAGAGCCAGTTTTGGCCTGATCCCACAGGCCAGGCTGAGGGACCCCACTGGTGCATGAATTTGTGCACCAGGCCTCTAGTACCATATAAAATACAAGACATCCAGTCAAATTGGAATTTCAGATAAACAACAAATACATTGTATTATATGGCCCATGCAATATTTGAGACACCTTTATAAATAATAATGATTTTTTGTTATCTAAAATTCAAATTCAACTGGGTACTCTGGGTGTGTTTTTTTGTTTTGTTTTATTTTGTTGTTTGGGTGTTTTGGTTTCAAAATCAAGCAACCCTAATATTAAGCAGGGTTTATGAAAAGCAGTTTCACATAATGTTTAAAAAATTCAGCCTCTGGAATTGGACTGCATTAATAGATAGCTTACCAGACTGCATCAATTCAGAGATTACCTATTTTATTTAACAACAATTTAATTTTAGACAAGTTATTTAATCACTATGTGCTTCAGATAATTCATCTTTAAAATGGGGGAAATAAATTCATACACTCTTTTGAGGACTGAATGAGTTAATAAAATAAGTTTAAAATTTAGTGACACATAGTAAGTACTCAATAAATGCTAGCAATTGCAATTATTATTTTCATTACATCTTTTCTGTTACACTAACACAATGTCATTTGATATATTGTTGCACAGTGCTATAGCATGCCTAAATATGATGGATTCTCTATTACCTAAAATATTAGAGGCCCAGCGCACAAAATTTGTGCACTGGGGGTTGGGGGTCCCTCAGCCCAACCTGACCCCTCTCAGTCCAGGAGCCCTCAGTGGATGTCCTACTGACTGCTTACTGTCTGGCAGCAGAGGCTCAGAGCAGGCGCTTGTGTGTGTGTGTGTGTGTGTGTGTGTCTGCTGGGAGGCCTGTCCTCAGCAGCGTTAAAGGCTCAGAGCAGGCACCCTGTGTGTGTGTGTGTGTGTCCACTGGTGGCTGAACCCAGCCACACCACGGAGGGTCAGAGCAGTTGCCCTGTGTGTGTGTGTATGTGTGTGTGTGTGTGTGTGTCCGGTGGGGGCATGCCCCCAGTCACACCGGGGAGGCTTAGAGTAGGGGCCCCTCTGTGTTGATCTCTCAGGCTCCTGGCCGCGCCTGCGTGTTGTTCTCTCCCTTGAGTGGCGGCCAGGGCGGGCAGTAAGCTTGGCTTTCTCCATCACTGGGAGCAACCCAAGCCTCCAGCTCTGTGGCCGCTTGGCTTCTCTGCTGCAGCTGCAGTGAGGCTTGGCTTCCCCACTGCGGCCTCACAGGAGAAACCAAGCCTCTTCAGTCTTTGGTCTTCAGTCTTCAGTCAGGCCAGAGCTTTCAGTCTTCACTCTGTGCCTGCATATGCAAATTAACCGTCATCTTTGTTGGGTTAATTTGCATACTCATCTGATTGGCTGGTGGGCATAGCAGAGTGACACCAATTTGGATGTTTCTCTTTTATTAGTATAGATATAAAAACCAAGTGACCAAAATGACCAGTCGCTATGACATGCACTGTGGCTGGCCAACTTGCCAGATCCGGGCCGGTGCTGAGCAGTCAACCTCTCATGTTCCACCCCGTGGGCTGGCCCAGCCCCAATTAGCCCATTCTCAATACCTCATCTCTCTTAGAATTTTTATTTAAAAATAAATTTTAATATTTGGCCCATTTGTTCTCAAATTTTACTTGTGATGAAAGTGGTAATCCAATGTCTGTGGGTTTTTTAAGATTTTGTTTGTTTGTTTGTTTGTTTGTTTTTGAGATAGCTGTACTTCACAAGGGTGATTGTTAATTTGGCCGTAGGCCTCAGATCTCCCAGGGTTGTCAGTTACTTTGTGAATATTTCTAGTGACTCAAGATTTCCAACTCATTTGATGATTCACTAGGAGGACCCAAGGGACTTAACATATGGTTGTACTCACTTCTGACACTTAGAGTCACAACTGGGATCAAGTAGGAGCAAGAAACAGGCAGAGTTTCCAGGAATCTGTGTACAGGTTCCCCTGACCTCCTCCTCCTATCATGGGTCACAGAGAGTACACCCATTCACCAGCAGCACAAATGCAGTGATGCCTGTGTGATGGTTTTTCCCTGGCAAACCTGTTTGAGACTCACAGAGTAGAGTTTGCAGTAGGGGCTGGTCACATAGGCATTCTTTGTTTAGCAACTATGATGATTTTAGGGTTTTTTTTTTTTTAAAAGCATTCAAAATTTTCACTGTGAATTACATTGTTTGTACAAACAATATAGGCCCCAGGCATACAATATTATTCTTTAGGAAACTAGAGGCCCTGTGCACGAATTTGTGCACAGGTGGGGTCCAGCTGGCCTGGCCCAATTGGGGTCAATCGGGCCAGGTTGGCCAGGGGAAGGGGCCACAGGTAGTTGGCTGGCTGACCCGCTCCCGGATCAGGGTGGTGGGGGCCAATCAGTGGCCGCAGGTGGTTGGCCGGCTGACCCCTCCCCCAATTGGGGTGGAGGGGCTGATTGGGGGAGGGATTGGCTGTGGGGAGGGGCCCCAGGCAGTTGGCAGGATAGCCCTGCCCCTTGGTGAAATTACTGGTCCAGGGGATCATTTGCATATTAGCCTTTTATTATATAGGATGTGAGAACGGCTCCTGAGCATTTTGTTCTGATTTCACTACCTCACTATCATAAATAGTACAGCTATCTCTGATCAAGTGGGAGGCCCCCGGCGTCCCTTCCCTGAGTCCCCTCTCTCGAGGGGGCAGGGAGGGGGGCACGCCGGCCTTGCGGGCTGCTGGTGAAATACCACTACTCTGAAATAGTACAGCTACGCCCTAGCCAGTGTTGCTAAATGGTTAAAGCGTTGGCCTGCACACTGAAGGGTCGAGGGTTCAATTCTTGGTCAAGGGC
>NW_006299719.1:2012967-2014604 GCF_000327345.1 Myotis davidii
TCTTTTATTAGTGTAGATACTTCAGAAGCTAAGTTCCCAGACACAAGCCAAGGGCCAAACTTGTAAAATGCAGTCTACAGCCTCCTAGGTAAATGTTTCTCTGCATAGCCAGTATGTGAGCAAAGGACAGACCTCATGCCAAGCCCACACCTTGTGAGTTCAAGGGCTGGGGTGGATTGAGCCCTGGGGTAGAGAAAACCTATCATTAGTAATCCTCACTCCATAAAACAATTCTTTGGATTATAACCTCATTCATTATGCCTCAAGGACAAGGTGAAGATATCTCCTAAATGGCTATTGGGAAGCAACTGCCAGAGTTAATTAGTTCTCACATTGTTGCTCTCTTCTGCTAATGTGGTTGTAACTTTTGAGGGCACTTGGGACAGAGGCAGAATTGCCACAGTCGGGAGGCAGATGGTTCATCCCCACATAATGGTGATAGATGAACAATGGAAGAACCCTAGATGTCTTTTCCCTAAGTTTTTCCTTTTACAGTGGGTCTTGTTCCTCCCCTTACCCTCACGGTAATTTCAAAGCAGCCATGCATTACCCAGGGATTTCTTATCATTTGTTCCTTTTCTTAGTGTTTTCCCTCTGTGGTTTCTCTGGGATTTCTTTTAGGGCTGGCATCCAGAAGTCCTACCACTTCAGCATCCTGGTAGGAACTAGCTAGAATATTTTAAAACAATTTTTCTCTGTTTTTCAGGGTTAAAGCTGCATGCATTCTCATTGTAACTCCTTGAAAAATACAGATAAAGACAAAGGGGAAAAAAGAAAATGAAAACTCACGCCCAACTCTACAGTAGAGAAATAATCACTGTTAGCAGTGTGTAGAAGATCTTGTCAGTAAGTTTTTGTTTCTCTGTTTGTGTGCCTTTTATTTGCAGTGTAATACTAATGCCAGCTTACCCTTGGTCTACTGCTAAGTGATGGATCGTCTAAAAATACTTGGTGAAATGTATAACAATTTCTAACTGAAATCTATTTGTCTAGGGGGTGGAGGAACCTTCAGAGGAAGAACATAGTGTGACTATTAAGGGGGTTCAGATTATATGGTTATAAGCAGAAAACTGATGGGACTATTTTAGAGAAGCCCATTAGTAGTAGGAGGAGTTAACTGCTCAGGAAAAAAACAACAAATTTTAGAGTGAGAGAGAAGTAGGTATAAAAATATTAACTTGGTCCTAGCCAGTTTGGCTAAGTGGGTAGAGTGTCAGCCTGCAGACTAAATGAGTCACAGGTTCGATTCTGGTCAAGGGCACATGCCTGGGTTGTGTGCTCACTCCCCTGTGGGGGTGTGCAGGAGGTAGCCGATCAATGATTCTCTCTCATCATTGATGTTTCTATCTCTCTTCCTCTCCCTTCCTCTCTGAAATCAAGAAAAATATACTTAAAAAAATATTAACATGATACCACTGTCCAAATCATAAAGGGGCGGTTCTGCGCTTAATATGGAATTGATCTGTAAAATCTACATTTGTATTCAGTGTCTCTTATCCTCATTTCTGAGAACTGTGAAAGGTAGGGGCACACTACACTAATAAAAGAGAAACATGGTAATTGGCATACGACCGCTACCCTTCCCATTGGCTAATCAGTGAGATATGCAAATTAACTGACAGCCAAGATGGGGGCCA
>NW_006299719.1:2015563-2024090 GCF_000327345.1 Myotis davidii
AACCCCCCCGGCCCCCCCAACGGGCCTGCTCTGTGTGTGACGGGGTAGAGCCATAACCTCCCCATCAGCCCTGCCCTGAGTGTGACAGTGGCGGTGCCCCAACCTGCTGATCCTCCCTGCTCTGTGTGTGACCGGGGATGGTGTCCCAACTCCCCTATTGGCCCTACTCTGTGAATGACATGGGGGAGCTCCCAACCCCCTGATGGGCCCTGCTCTGTGCATGATGGTAAGGAGCCCCAACCCCCCTGGATTGGCCCTGCTCTGTGTGTGACAGGCGGTGGTGCCGCAACCTCCCCTTCGACCCTGCCTTGAGTGTGACAGGGGGCGGTGCCCCAACCACCCAATCGGCCCTACCCTGAGAATGACTGAGGGTGGCATCACAACCTCCCAATCCGCTCTGCTCTGTGCATGATAGGGGGCGGCGCCCCAACTCCCAATCAGCCCTGCTCTGAGCCCGACCAGGGGCTGCACCTAGGGATTGGGCCTGCCCTCTGCCACCCAGGAGCAGGCCTAAGCCAGCAGGTCGTTATCTCCCGAGGGGTCCCAGATGCGAGAGGGCACAGGCCGGGCTGAGGACCCCCCTCCCCCCCCCGAGTGCACAAATTTTTTTGCACTGGGCCTCTAGTAATAAATATTTCCCTAAAATGCTGAATGAGCTATTTCACTGAACTATAAAACATATTGCTGTCCAATCAACACGGCCTGGCAACACACTAGCAGAAGAGAATGGTTCTTTGATTCTACCCCCCAGATGCCCTCAGTTACAGGCTACCTTAGAGCTTTGTCATTAAGAGGTTCAAGAATTAAGTGCCAATAGGACCCTGCTCTTTCTGTTGTGCAGCTAAGTAGCCAGCAGTGGGGAAATGTCGTGCCTGGTGTGGCAGGAGACAGAGGCCAGGTGGAGCAATCAGAATGGCAGCCACGTGCACTGGGGACTGAGACGCCCAGCAATCAGCAACAGTATCCACTGGCCTGCTGCCCAGCAAGAGCCATAAACACAAAACTGTTATGCTCAGCGCCTATTTGAAAAAACTAAATCCCCTCTTGAAAGAGGAGGAGACATGTAGCAAAATCTAGCTGGCATTACCTTGCTTGTGAGTCCAGCCAATGATAGGTGGTGGGCTTCTATTCCTAACAAGGCAAACTATTTTAAAAGATGAAGTGCATGGGGCTCTTGGACACATGCTGTCGATACAAGTGTAGTACCTCCCACTTTTAGATGAGATGTATGAAAGCAAGGAGAGTTTGCCCAGAATCCTAGTTGAATTGGGGCCATACGTTAGGTCTTCTGAATCTCAAATCAAGAAAAATTATTTTGCCGAAACCGGTTTGGCTCAGTGGATAGAGCGTCGGCCTGTGGACTGAAGGGTCCCAGGTTCGATTCCGGTCAAGGGCATGTACCTGGGTTGCAGGCACATCCCCAGTGGGAGATGTGCAGGAGGCAGCTGATCAGTGTATCTCTCACATCGATGTTTCTAACTCTCTGTCTCTCTCCCTTCCTCTCTGTAAAGAATAAATAAAATATATTAAAAAAAAAGAAAAAAAAAGGAAAAATTATTTTATTCTATAGTGTTTCATATGAGATGTCTTGCTCTGTTATGGCTGAGCAGCAATGTGCTCATCCATTCTCAAGTGATGTAAAGCATTGCACCTAATCTGTACTCAAGAAAAAAAATCTACTTCAATTAAAGAGCTGTTGTTTATACACTGACCAGTTATCTTGTTTATAGACGATTTGCAATGTGTTAGCTTTTTCCTTCTCTCTTTCCTTCCTTCCTTTTTTGCTCCTTCATTTGTTCTGTTTTCCCTCCCAATTCACAGTCATATTATGGTATAATTCATTTCAACTAAATATATATGCACTGCTTCAGAAATGAAAGAAATGTAACAGTCTGAGGTATGTAAATATACATCTGTGTTTAATTTTTAATAGAATAATTAAATATTCTCATGGAAAGACAAACAGAAAGATATGCAATGAAACTGGAAAAAAGAGGCTCCTGCTTTGTTGGGTTATTTGAGTCAGTGAAAATAAAAAAACAAGAGCAGCAGAAAGACAGTAAAAACATGTTCTACTTTTATGGACTCTCTAACTAACAGAAATGTTTTTGTGTTGCATAATTGTATTTCATTTAAGACTACATCTAAGTATAAAAGTAAATTTCTAAAGATAGATATTTACAAATGTTATGGAGAGTGAGGTGGGAGAGATAAAAAAAATGGAGAGAGAATGGGAGAGAGAATAAGAGAGTTTAAATTATCTTTTGCGTTCTGGAACAAAAGTATTAATGAAAGAAATTTTGAAAAATTACAGAGCAACAAGTCAATGTTGGTGACTTGACAGACAACCCGTGTTTTCTTGCCTGTTTTATATGTGTTATAAATTGATCTACATTTTTAGATAAAGAAGTTTGATAAGTTATTTTTGTTTCCAGCCCATTTTTCCCCCTTTGACTTTTAACTTATATGCAAGCCATTTAGGAGTTTAGTCACATGTTTACTTATTTTATTTATTATTTGAGGTCCCCGATAAAATCTACTTTTTAAGAGCACAGTGAAGATGACTTAAGCTAGAAGCTTCACATTTCATCATTGAACAAATCTATGCCCTGGTTTTTAATTCTTTAAGTTATTTTTTACTATTAAAGACACAGAGTTATAAATATTTCATATTAAATGAGAACACCATTCTATCTTCCTGGTATTAATTAGTTGGCTAAAAATACAGTCGACTCAGGAAAAAAAACAGAGGCACAAAAGGTTTTTGTGAGATTTCTGGATATGTCTCTATATGGATTTTATAAAAATATTTTATAAAATTATTTCTAAATTTTTAACAAAAAATTTGACCAAAAATAATTTTTAAAATAAAAATAAATAAATGAAGAAAGGACTAAAAAATATCATGGGAACCCATAATTAACATAATATTGGTAATATATATGTATATGTATATGTATATATACATATGTGTTCAATTTTTAATAGAATAATTAAATATTCTCATGGAAAGACAAACAGAAAGATATACAATGAAACTGAAAAAAAGAGGCTCCTGCTTTGTTGGGTTATTGCAAAAGGCGAATCTGGGGACCGTCAATCCGCATGATCACGTTTTCTGGAGCAAATAGCACTGAGAACAGAAGGCGCTGCTAGGGTAAATGAAGCGTTGTCGAGCAGGCGTGGATTTGCAGACAGGTGATGGCAGAGGCTCAATTCCATTGTGACAGAACAGTGTTTTGTTCACCTATTATAACCATTTCCTGTTAAAGGAGATTTAGATTCTCACATGAGCATTCTTGGCAAAGTGCTACCTAGGGTATTATAATAATCCGATCTGGAAGCGTTTAAGGCAGGGACCGAATGCACACCGACTCAGGATAAGCACAGTCAGAACTTGGCGGCAACAAAGACCCAAAACAGGCAGAATCAAATGAATTGCCTCTTTCAAAAAGATTAACTCTCTTCCTAGTTGATGCACTGCACTTTTGACTAAATGGACTATTTATAAATTATCATTTACTTTAAACATGTTATTTTTTTTTCTTTTCTTTTGCTACTTTAATATTAACTTATAGAAGTTAATTCAAACATTATAATTCAACTTAAAGATAAATATCACACGACCTCACTCATTTGTGGAATAGAATGAACAACATAAACTGATGAACAAAAATAGAACTAGAGTCATAGAAGCATTGAACAGACTGTCCAACCTATGAGGGAAGGTGGCAAGGGGGCGGGGAGGTGAAGGGGTAAGATATCAACCAAAGGACTTGTATGCAGGTATAATTTTAGTTGATTTACCAAAAAAAAAAAAAAAGAAATTACCAACCCTTGGGAAAAAGAATTATGTATACTTTAAACGATAAAGAATTTAAATTAAAAAAAAGAAATGGAGAGGCATAAGAAAAAGCTGCAAAGGTGTACTGAGCTATTAGATTAGGAATGTGGGACAATTTAGGTTTAAAAAATAAATACTATATTCTGGTGTATGAGAGTATAATTTGACATCTATGAACTCTATTGTGTGCTCATCACCCAAAGTCTAGCTATTAACCAATGTTATCTCAATAAATTTAATTTAAAAAATTGACAAACGACATATACAAGTAATATAAATTTCATTAAAATGAAAATTAGACATCATTGCTTGTAATAAAATAAATTGAAATGCAAAAAATTCTCTATATTTTAAAGGAAGACTGTATTCCTTCATTCCAAGGAAGTCAAAGAATGTGTACCTTTTAGTAAGTGAGCCAACATCACTTGATTACTAATAACATAATTTAAATGAATGGTCTTTTTCTCTTTTGTATATTACAGGACATTAGGAGTCAGCATTAGCACCCTCTTCAGAAACTTAATTCAGTAGATATACCTATGTGACTCCTGCCTCCTATTCACCAGCTGCAACTTGGAAAATATAAAACAATTTTAAATGTAATCTTCTGGATAATAGGGAGCATTTTTTTCCATGTTGTTCCCATTAAGACCTCAAAACTTACTTGGAACAGATAAAACGTATAATGAACATTTTACTGTAGAGTATTTCTACTTCTTCCATTATCAGTTTAATAACCCCAAGAACATATCCCTTTGCCTGAATTGTCCCTGGCTTGGGCAAACATGTTACACTAATATTTTGCTGTTACTGTTTTAAAATCATAGTACTAGTAGTCTCTATTTCCCTCATGGGCCACTAAGCCACTGTTCCACCTCTTTTTAGTTCTCTTATACACAGAATATTTGATTTTTTAAACAGCCCCATTCCTTATTCCATAATCTATCTACCTGTTCATTCACCTCACTTGTCTTCTTCCACATTATCTGACTTAATCTATTCACATATGTTTATGAATATATGTTTGTAAATGAAGCTACATGTCTGATTGACCAATATAGCTGATTCTGAAAATACATCCACATGTTAATTTTTTACAAGTTTTTCTTGTCAAGTTCACATTCATCTGTGCATTGTTCTATATGGTTATCAGAAGACAGGCCTTTTTCGTGTGTGTGTGTGTGTGTGTGTGTATGTGAAAGGTTATGTGTGGGTAAGAGAATGAAAGAAATCAGACATGAAAATATAGGCAAAAGTGAAATTATTGGATGGAGATCATGTTTGTACTATGATTTTGTGAAACATGAATGCATGAGAGAGAAACAAAATTGGGCATGAAAATAGATTTGGTCAGCTGTGTGCAGCTGCTGACATCCATCGATGCTTAATGCAGAGTCTTTACTCATAGATCTAAATAAATGCTTAATTGTAATCTTAATTTTAAATAATTATCATTAAACTAGTATCTGTATTTTGATATCCATGTAGTGAATGTTTCAGTTTATCTCCCAAGTTTGCTTCCCAATCTTTTTTTTTGTTTGTTTTGCAAAAATTAGTAAAATAACAATGACATCACTTCTATGATAAAGACTTTGGCCTGTCTTGCTACCAAGAGCATAGGCATATACACATGTTAATGTATGATCAATAATATCAAAATAAAATTGATTTGTTTGATTTTTTCCTCTATCATTTTATCCCAGCAATTATATATCCTCATTTTCTTTAGAGGTCTAATTCTTGTATTGTATCTTCCCATTTATCACACATTCTTATTGAACGCTGAAGCCAGTGATCCCTGGGGCAATTGCTATGGACATATCTTGTTTAAATGCCAAGAAAATACATCAAATAAATAAATCAATGCCACAAGAATGATACTTAGAACCTGGATTATAGCAACAATATCCTAAAGTGCCATCTTTCAGCTGCCCATTGTATCACAGGGGGTCTCCAATCAGTGGGCAACTCTCCACACCATATGTGCACCACATCAGAGGCCCAGAGACAAAATGCAGATTAATTTTTGTGAAACAGTAACCAAAGCATGAATCCTACAGCTCCGTTCTTTCCAAATTTATATGCATTTTGAAACAATTTATCTTTAAGCTATTTAAACTAAAGCAGTGGGAATAAGGTCAGGTAAACATAACCTCTTGACTACACACTATTCAATCCTACTGTGTTAAGAGGAAATATAAATATTTATAAATATATTCACATTCATTCAAATTTAAAAAGAGAAGTACGTATCCTACCCTCGCAGACAAGACCTTTAAAAGAATAAAAATAAATTGTGTTAATTGGGACACCTTTTCACTATGTGTCTGCAAGAGCATGTCTATGCCCTAGAATTCTCTAGCTGCTCACCCTCAAAAGGCATTTGTTAGAGTCCTTCTCTTTTGCCTATATGCGTGGAGGAGAAAAGAGATATTTAGGTAGGGGTATATTGCAACACCTTTCAAATCATATTTTATTGACTAATGCTATTTCTTCTTAAAGTAGGCTCTGTCCAGAGATAGAAGAATCACAGTTTATAGTTTGCTTCTTGTATCCCCAAGGAAAATTTGATACTATTGTGATATTTGTATAGACAAGGTGACACCATGCTATATTAAAAGTAAACTGAATGTTTCAGTGCAGGCTCTCCCCGGAGCTCATTATTTTCATCCTGGTGATGTGACTTCATATGAGGACTAGATTTTCACATCTCTCCTATCAAGAAAGCTCATCTTCTCAAAAATTTGAATATTTTTATGCATTAATAGTTGTCATTAAATAAATTCCATTGGTTCTGATAGCCTTTTTATTTATTTCATTTCACTGTTCCTGTTTTTTGGTTGGTCAGGTAAAGAAGAATTTTCTGACTTTGGCAGTGTTCTCTGTGCCAACAATTGGGCTGTGGAGGCAGCCATCTGACTATGAAATGTGCACCTGATTCTAATACCATGGTGGGAGTTTTCTGCCTATGGGGATGAATCCCATCATTATGGAAGCTGCATTTAGACTGATAGGGTTACACAGGCAAGCAACTGAACATAACTTTTAAACTAGAAACATGAATTAAAGATGGTTTACTGGGCTTTGATGTTCAAACAGCCAATGAGCATGAAACATAAAGAAAGAGATATATAGTTTGATCTCTTGACTTCAGTAATCATTCATTCTACTCTTGAACTGAACAATGGTCATTAGTACCACTATAAGCCAAGAACACTATTACATGCTCATTAAAAGTACATGTACATTCTCTGCTTTCAAGGCATGTGAGATAATTCAGAAGGCAGAAATGCACAGTGATGATTTCAGTGTGCGTTAGAAGGTGCACTAACAGACACGCGTGAGGTCTATGGGAGCAGGAAAGAGGAGTTCCTTCTATTCTCAGTAGGAAGAAAGTGAATGATTGACTCTTACAGCAAAGACGGTAATTGAACTATATTGAAAAATTCCCAGTCTGATTCAATAGACTTATGATCAAGCACTTTATAATTATATTCCACTGTACATATACATATATGTCCTATATGCATATGTGTATGTGTATGTATATGTATATGTACATGTACATGTACATGTACATGTACATGTATATGTATATGTATATGTATATGTATATGTATATGTATATGTTAGCAAGACTCAGATGAGGCATAATATATTGAAATCTCTACTTGGCAGCAAATTGTCAGAAGCTATAGCTACCAAATGTGAACAACCATGAGAAATGACAATCTAAAATATACTAAATTTGAAAAAAAAGATTTTTCAACCTATAGTCAATCTTTTCTAGCAAATTTGAGAAAACAGTCCAACACAAAAATGTAGTTTTTTGCTACTAGAGGAAGATATGCTTTTTCTATTGTTATGTGGCTATGAAACTCCCAGATGATTAAAGGCTCTGTGGTAGGAATATATATGCTATTAATAGGTAGCTGTTGCTGAGTTTCAGATATGTTTAAATCTATAGTTGAGAGATATTTCATACACTCATCCTTCATTTATCTGAGCATCATCCTGTAGCCACCATAGACTTATGGAAAGAACAATAAAGAATCAGGAAACCTGAATGGGGGGAAAAGGAGGACCTATGTAATATTTTCAACAATAAAGATTTTAAAAAAAAGTTCAGTAAACCTGAGATATATTATTGTGACCTTTAAGCACCCAGATAATATGCCTGGATCTTAATTTTCTTATCAATTAACTATAAGTAACTTTTGAAAATTAATGGATAGGATTGTTTTATAGTATAATGAGATAGTAATTATTAATGTAAACTTTAAAGTTTGCAAGTACAAGGCACAGTGTAGTGTACATTAAAGATTGGGGACTCCTCAATGAAAGGTGAAAACTGAGAGATCACATGATTTAAATATATAGAAACTATAGAAATTATGAGTAAGGTAAAAAATAATCTTTATATATAAAAGCCTAAGTGACTGGCCAACTAGCTGACTGGTCGACCAGCCAACTGTCTGGTAGCTATGACATGCAGTGACCACCAGGGGGCAGATGCTCAACACAGGAGCTGCTGAGCTGAGGTGACTTTGCAGCTGTGGTTCTCGGGTGATACACCCAGAACCAGAGAGGAGGGAGCTCCATTCCAGGGTGCATCACCCAAGAACTGGCCTCTCACAATCCGGGACCCCTTGGGGGATGTCAGAGAGCCAGTTTTGGCCTAAT
>NW_006299719.1:2024634-2041990 GCF_000327345.1 Myotis davidii
TCTAAACTTTAGGTACATGTATTTGATTACCTAGGATCAGATAGGTTGGAGTGAGGTAATAAACACATGAAATCCTGTTGGTTTAACACAGAGAATTTAGTTTTTACTTAGCAACCTTGTGCTAGATGTCCAGGTCAGTGTCCAGGGCCACTGCCTTCCATGTGTTGGTCCAGATTTCTCATGGCATCTCCATATCAATACTCTGCCTTACAGTCACCACAGCAGGAAAAGAAGTAGGCAGTTCAACACTCTGTCTAAATCCTTCCACCTGGATGTGACACATGTCACTTCAGTTCACATTTTATTCAGCCACGCTTCACCTCAGGGGAGTCTAGAAGTTGCATCCTTCTGAACACTTTGATGAAGAGAAAAAAAAATGATATTGGTGAATGTTTTAAGGCTCACCTTATATTTTAACTATGTTAAGCAAATTTTGCATGAAAGAGAGGAGTCATTCTAATCACTATTCATCAAGTGAAGTCAGAACAGCCTCTGGTGTATTACAGTCTGAACTCTTACCTTTCATGCATTGCCCAAGAGCAGCTGTTCCTTTTCTGCACCTGACTTTGTTTCTTCCTTTATTCTAACAGATCTCTCTTCATTCTCACTAGTATGTGTCACAAACTCTCAGTCTTCAATCATACACGTGACACATATTTAAGCACCATGTCCAAATAGTGCTACCAGGGGAATATGCACTCAGTGGTATGCAGAAGTCGTTCGGCTGTTTTTGGCTCCTGAGAATCGAGAACTTCCTAGCGTAGTGGTCAGTGACATCATCTTGTGGTCTTGATATCATCCACAGTGAAATTTGTTACACCATGGGAATCAACAAATGCTATAACTCAGGTCGGTTTGTTGTCTTTTCCCAGAAGGCTGGATGTTTAACTTATATAACACACCACTGAGAGGACTGTTTCTTTCCATGTACTCTGTAATATCAATGGGAAAAAATAAGATTTGTATCTGCAAATCTGGAGCAAAGAACTAGAAGCAACAGTAAAAAAAATTGTAAGATTCAAGTCGGAAAATCGTGTCCAAATTATTATAAGAGATAAATAGAACCAATGGGAGGGATCCACAAGAAATGGGGAAAAGGGCCAATAAACTTTTATGAATACTTCCTAGAATGTGTTTGTGTTGGCTGGGTAAATCCTTTAAAAGAATTCCATATTAAGTAAATAAAAATACTACTGTTATTCAAAATGGTAGGATTTTGTTCACCCTCTGATGAGTGGGTAACTATAATAATAAAATCATAATATGCTAATTAGATTGGACAGCCAGACGACCTTCAGATGTCCTTCTGGACGACCTTCTGGATGAAGCCGGGGTTGTGAGGGCCAAGCCCCTTGCACGAATTTTGTGCATCGGGCCTCTAGTGAAATAATAAATAAGGAGTGTTTTGATTCCATTTATTGGAAGTAACTTCTGCACTTAAGACAGATTCTGTGAAACATTTTTATGTTATGTTTTTATCTCCCTGCAATATAACCTATTTATGTGTCTACCCTGCCAGACTGACTTTTGGAGACGGCAGGGAATGTGTCCTAGACAGCTATTTATATTCTGATCCTGAAGTGGAAACTGAAGCATAGACAGCACCTAACAAAAGTGTTAAATTGACCTAAATTTAAAACTCCATTACAGTTGCAGCATGTCAGAATACATTCCAGTTTATCTACTTTACTTTAAATAGCCTACAGGTTTTGTTGAATGAAAGGACACCTACATTTCAGAAACATAAATATTTGTATAAAAGGCTATTGGAGTCTTCGCTAAACCTGGCTGAGACTTCTATTAGGAAAATAACTTTGTCCTCTAGTGACTCTCTCATTGGGACCTTGATGCATTTAAACTATAAGATCCAGTAAAACAAAGAAATTACTCTGTGGTGTGTTTTATGCGTTTTTATGAAACATCACAAAATTTAACACTAATAAAAACATTGGAATTAGGACTTGTATGCATGCATATAAGCCTAACCAATGGACATAAGACACTGGGGAATAGGGGAGGCTAGGGGACTGTCTAGGGCGGGGAAAAAAATGGACACATATGTAATACCCTTTGTAATAAAAAATAAAATTAGAAAAAAAAAAAAAAAACATTGGAATTTTCACAAGTTTGCTGAACAAAGAAATGCAGACTCTGTCACCAAAGTGATAAGACTTAGTCTATAATATATTTATATTGCTAAAAAATACATTTAGTAATGCAAAATACAATACTAGTAGGAAGGAAAAAGAACAGTAGATGCCATTTATAGTAACTTTTTTCTCAGGTTAGCCTGTAGATCAAACTATTTACCATGAACACCCCACCGTGGCCCCGGGTGCCTTCCAGTTTGTTGATGGAATAGGAGCCAATGGCTCATGGTCCATCGGATTCCATGTGTGGCTTAACTGCTATCAATGTTCCTCGGGAAATTTTGGTCTTTCTGAAACCAAAGATGGTTCTATATTTTTTTGAGAGTTTGGATCAAAGGTTTTTAGGGAAGCCAGCCCAAATCAATTCTGCCTTTGGTCTCAGCAATACAAGAACTCTAGTAACCCATTAAGGATACAGAAACTTGAGTCCCCTTGGAGTTATGAGCCATTGCAGGCAGTGAAGTCAGAGTTTATAAAAGAGGGAAACAACACATCTACTCTTTACTTTCTTTCATTTTCTGATACAAAACACACTTGTTTTGTTGTCAAAAATTAACTAGAATGAAATACCACAGCAGGCGGCTGTGGGTGCTGAGCCAAGTCTATTTTCCCAAACCTACACACACATTTTAAGCAGTGCATGGTAGGACATATTCTGTACTTAACACATTTTTCCTATAGGACTTCTTGGTATATAATAACAAAGTTTCTTATCATTAAAAAAACACACATAGCTTCTAAAAAAATTTTTAGAGGAAAGCATAATAACGTTTGAGAAATAGAAAATAAAACATTTTTATCATTTTTTAATCACATAAAATTGTGCTAAATTGACTTTCCTAAAGGGTAGAAATAGTTCCACTACTAATGTACATATTATACTCAAATCCATAAGGATCCCTATTATATAAAACCTCAAATTAATGGTCAAACTCATTTTGAGAAAGAGTAGAAATTTGGACAACATTTCAGATGGTAATCGGATTTTCTTCAATGTTCATAATCTTTTGTCTTTGGAGGAGTGTTGTTTGTATTTTAAAGCAAATAAAATAACCTAAATAGGAAATAGATTTTAGCCCCAGCCAATTGGTTCCATAGGTTGGAGTGCCATCTTATCCACCAAAAAGGTCCAGGGTTCAGTTCCTGGTTAGGGCACATGACTAGGTGTGAGTTTGTCCCAGGTTAGGGCATAGACCAGAGGCAACTGATCAATGTTTCTCTCTCACATTGATGTTTCTCTCTCTCCCATTCTCTTTCTAAAATCAATAATTGAAAAAGGAAATACATATATTTTAATCTTTTCTTTTTCAGAATAACACAAAAGAAGGATAATGCATTACAAATCTCTTGAAGAGGAGTCCAACAGAGATACACTTAGGTCTTAAAATCTTTTGTTAAAGAAACACAGACATTCAAAGAAAATGAATTAATTTGTACTGATAAGAACTTTTTTTAACCTAGGTAAAGGAATATAAGAGAAGGAATTTTGTTTAAAATGGACTCACTCATATGTGGAATCTAATGAACACAATAAAGTGATGAACAAAATAGATCCAGAAACATAGAAGCATAGAACAGACTGTGTAATCTCAGAGGGAGGGCAGGGAAGGGTGGGTGGATGGGTGGGGAATAATCAACCAAAGAACTCCTATGCATATATGCATAACCCATGGACACAGACAATTGGGTGGTGAAGGCCTGGGACAGGGGCAGGGGTGGGCTAGAAGGGGTCAATGGAGAAAAAAAGGGGAACATATGTAATACTGTCAATAATAAAGATGCAATTAAAATAAATGGAAGTGGACTGAAAAATGTCACAACACAGAGCCTAAAATTTTCTTTTTTATGAGTATTTCATCAAGTAATATGTTAAAATGGGTCAGGAATTAGCTTCACGGACAAGTTCAAATTAAGGTGAGGTTTTTATCTTGAATTCAACATCACTAATTATTTTAATAATATAATTGAAGATATTATCTAAAGCAAGTTGTAAATCAACTAATTATTTATTCTGTTTATGTTTTCTATCAAATTATGCATTTCCATGCTATAATAAATATCACCTTTAGGGAAATGCAGGTGCAATGTCTCTAAAATTAACTAGAACAAAATCAATATGAGTATCAAGTAAAGTAGGTATACAGTTATAGTGGCTCATTGGAAAAACAGTTTAGACATCACATATATAGTTTTTCTTGGTTTTAAGTATGGAAACCTTAATTCACTTAAACTATTGCTAAATTGGCTTTTTCAGACTCACAGCTATTTTTTAGAGCCCCTAGATTCCATCCTTCTATTTGTTTTATATCCTTGCTCACCTTTCTCAAATGTGTATCCCTTTTTTCTTTCTTTCTGCTATCATCACCAGTTCTTTCATCAAAAAGTTCAAATCCAGACAAACCAGATTTTCTTATCTAGCTTTTTACCACTGCAGACATGGTCATACTCACTATTGAATTAACAAGGAAAGCACTGTGCATATGTGTTTGGCAGAAATAGTGAGAAAGAGAGAACAAGATGCAGAGAGAGGGAGAGTGAGAAGTACAATGGAGGGAGGGAGAGAGAGATAGAGTGAGATTTGCTTCTTGATAGGGATAGGGGCTGGTTAGCCAAAAGTAAAAGGGAAGTGGAAGAAACTATACAGATAGGTATGACATTTTATTAAAAGCATCAGAAAAATATGACAGAGGATGAGAAAATTACCTCAAGGTACTGGTAAGAAGGAGCCCTTGAAAACTACTTCTCATTAAACACCATAAATTTATATAGAATATCCTGGAAATGCAGAGACCCATTAAAAAGTACATTTACCTTGATACTGGAAAGTTGTAAAAAATAAAGAAGATTCATTTTATTTCACAGGTTTGGTTAAGACTTTAAGGCCCTTTATTGCTGAGAAATATTTAGGTCTCCGATGTCTGAGCTGAGGAGTGGGCTCACATTGGATGAGGGCCTTGCATCACTAACATTTATCCCACCTTCCGACAAACACTTTGAGTGTTTAATGTTTCCTGTAATGTTAAGAAACACAGAGTCCCGCCCCGCCACCCCAGGACTGGCAGATAGCTTGGTCATAGTCACATAGTCCACTGCACACAGGGAGCACACAGAGCAGGCACTGCTCACCGCATCTAAGTGGAGGGAGCGTTTCCCTCGCTACTGGGAAATCATTATGGTGGTGTTTTAATTGTCAATTTAAGTTCTGTGAGAGAATTTTTTTCTGGATATTTTCCTTAAATAATTCCACATAGGATATCATCTTTATCTCCACTATTGAAGGCTAATCTTCTGAAGTTTAAACACAGAGAAATTAAAAGCCAATCTAGAGTAGACACATACCTAATTAGAGTGATTTGCTTGTTTGCCAATATTACGATTGTATCCTTATTTTTTAAAGTCTGCATACAAGAAAATGTGGGTCACTTTTTTAAAAAAATGGGATTAAGTGACAGACACTCAGGTTTGAAACTCAAACTGCCACTTACTATGCAGATAATCTCGAAAGTTAAGTCTCTTAATCTCACTGTATCTTTGTTCCCTTTCCTTGAAAACAGGAATAATAGTGCCTATGATAATGGATTGGTAAAAATAATTAGAAAGAAAACAAATGTAAAAAACAGCTTTATCCCACGGTGCACAGTGAGACCTCAGTATACTTAAGCATTCCTACATCAGCTTGTTACCAAAAATGGTGATGATAACACATTCAAAAAGCATAGTTCTCTGCTCAGGGGTGACTGATATCATGAGGCATTGGGCTGGGAGAACCCCTTTGGTGTTGTCCCTTTAAATAAAGACCTCAATGACTTGGGGTGGTGAACAAACAATACAATATCCAGATGATGTACTATAGAATTGTACACCTGATACCTACATAAGCTTATTAACTAATGTTGCCCGAACAAATTCGAAAAAATAAAAATAAGGCTTCAATGTTATCATCAAATGAACCTCTGGGTTCAGAGGCATTTGAAAAGAGTACTTGAGTTTAAACAACTGAATTTCTATTTTAGTTAGTATATTTTTAAATAGAGACTAGACAAAGGAGTCTTTAAGAAGGCTGTTGAACCTTCAGGCATAAGTAATAGTTCATTTGGAAAGAAACACCATCATCACCTTCTTCCCAAGGACCTGACCAGATAACCCACACTTCCGTTCCATCACCTAGCTTTAGGACCTTCTGAAAACCAAGCCCACCTAAAAGAATGCTATTTGCAGCACAAAATTTTATGGCCTGAAAGGTTTAAAAAAATGGCACCGTGCCCTTGACAGATTTCCTTTTACCTTTTTCTGTTCACTATAGCAGAAATTTTCCCTATAGCAACAAAACCACTTAGAATAGATAATATTAAGGTTAAATTGTTAATTGCTTTTTTATTATTAAAAATGGTACTTGCTTTGAGATAATCACTATAAAAAAAATCAGGGTATAGCATGAGAAAGTGGGATTTAGTTGTTTTCTTGTTAAATGCTGACAAATGTTCTACTTATGCCAGCAGAGCCTAGAAATAAATCTGCCTTGATACTCTGCTTTTCGTGGCTCTAAGGAAACACACCTATTACAACAAAAGCCGTATTATTTTAGAGCATTGATCTGTAAATGGTAATTATCCAACTTGTTAATTTTTCATGGGGATCAGGTAATAGAATAGGTAATACTGCATTGTGTCATAAGCCTGGGATGGAACACCTGGAGACTCCTAGGTACAAGTCTGATAGAAACCAAGATATGTCAAGGAAGCCAAAAGTATTCAAAATCTGCATCAGACAAGGCAACCACAAGGTTCCATAACTAACCCGAATGCAAAGAACAATTTATGATTTAAAAATACTTTTTTTTATTAGTCGTGGATTTAGCCCCCAAACCAAAGGCAGAGGCATTTGATAGCTAAGCATATCATTGTTTCTAAGTATTACGTAGTCAAGTCCAAATAACTTTAGATCCCAGAAACAAGGGCACCGAATTTTGTTCAATCACCACTATCCATTCAAATGGGTGATATGTGCTACACACACACACACACACACTCACACACACACACACACCATTATCAAAAAGAGAAAAGACAGAGTTACTTGTCCTTATAGGTTCATTTTACCTTGGATTGCAGCTATAGCTAAAATAACACCAGGTCCAAATAAGTGAGAGAAAGAGCAAGATATAAACAGGAAGGACCTTGCTGGTGCTCCCCCCACCCACACTCTGGCATAGGAGGTTTGAAGAAGAGCCAGCAGTGAAATCACACCAACCACTAGTAGATGTGGTCCAATTAGTGTCATCTAATCAGATTAAGACTCTTTTTCCTTTGTGGTTGCATTTGTTTGCAATTGCTGCTGTAAGAAGATGGCACACAGGTAGAAGATTAAACAACAAAAATGTATTACCTTATAGTTCTTTAGGCCAGAAGTCCAACATAAGTCTCACCGCGCTAAAACCAAGGCACCAGCAGTTCCCTGCTAGAGGTTCTGGGGGAGAATCCTTTTCCTGCTCATTTGAGTTGGCAGGATCCGGTTCCTCGCAGTTGTAGGACAGAGATGCTGGTTTTCTATCTGGCTGCCAACTGCTCCCTCCTTCCAGAAGTCACCCACGTTCCAAGACTCTCCCTCCATTTTTAACACCAGCACATGTAGGTGTAGTTTCTTTTACACTCACTCACTCTTGCTTCTTCTATCTTGTTTCTCTGATCCAACAAGAAGGAAGGGTTCCTCACTTTTAAGGACTCGTGCAGTTAAATTGGGCCCACCTGTAAAATACAGGTTAGTCTTCCTAAGGTCAGCTAATTAGCAACTTAATGTCATCTGCAACCTGACTTCTCTTTTGTTGTTCAAAATAGCATGTTCACAGTTTCCAGAAAATAGGATATGGACATCTTTGGAGGGCCATTATAATTCCTACCACAGGAGTGAAGATGGACATGCACATTAACAAAAAAAAAGAAGTAAACATAGAGGACCTTAAATTCTCTGCCTAAATTCTTCTCCCGTTATAATTTGAGAAAGCTCCTCAAAGTATCTGAGACTCAGCTTCTCTTCCTCTTATACCAAAACACTAATGCTTATCACAGTGACTATTGTTGGGGACCAAGGGTGTGTGAAGGGACGGTGTTGATTATGATAAACTGAGAAGGGAATGTCTCACCCAAAGGAATTAAAATACCTCCCTAACCAGTTTGGCTCAGTGGATAGAGCTTTGGCCTGCAGACCAAGTTTGATTCTGATCAAGGGCATGTACCTTGGTTGCGGGCACATCCCCAGTAGGAGGTATGCAGGAAGCAGATGATCGATGTTTCTCTCTCATTGATGTTTCTAACTCTCTATCCCTCTCTCTTCCTCTCTGTAAAAAATCAAGAATTTTTTTTTTTAAAAGAAATTTAAATACCAAAATGTTGTTAAAATATTCTACCTGACAAATGAGACACATCTGTAAGACTTATTTAGGCAAAACATTTTGAGGTATTTGACTCAACTCATAAGATTGCCAGGAGGTCTAGGTGAAATGAATTTATGTTCAATGAAGAGCATATAAAAGGTATTCCACCCACTTTGGTTTGCTTATGCTGAATAAGCTTTTGAGCATGAAAAGATCATTCATTACATTCATATTTTCTTAAATTACTGCCCATAGCATGCCATACTGTGGCCACCTGGGTTTCTTTTTGCAAGCTTCCAAATATATTTATTCAAATATTTGGCCTGCAACATTTCTGCAATCTCTCATAAGCCCCATCAATCATATTCAATCATATCTATATTCATCCATGAAAAATGGCAAATATTCAAAATAGCTTTTTAAAGAATTCATTATTCTCTTTGTAAGTTCATTTTCTAATATCTTTCTAATACTCTTTTCTTATTAGTATCACTGTAGATGCTAATATCATATCATTTTGACAACATTGCTTATCCAATCACCCTTATTTTCTAATGATTCATAAAAGGATTTTAAATAGTGTATAGGCACATGTAATAAGCACTATTTTCTCATCCAGTTTTATAGACTATAGCCTGCATATAATCTCTGAGACATTAAGAAGCATTGCTACATGTGTGTTATCAGTTAATTTACATTCTCTTAGAAATGGTACATGCTTTAAATATGTTAATAAATAAACTTCATGTAACATCTCTCTAGTAAAAATGAGTGTAAGCCAAAATATTGGATATAAACATGACTATAATTTTATATGAAAAATAGCAGATTCTCCATTTTCAAATGTTCTTCTTTCAAGAAATAGCCCTCCCCATCTTTGATCACAATAAGACAGAACAAACTAAGAAATTAGAGGAAGTAAACTGATTTCTCAAGATCCTTTGTGGTTTCATTAGAGATGTAGAAATAATAGACAAGCTCTTAAATTAACTCCTCAGCCATCAGGGATACTGTGACATATTGTAACAGACTGCGATTCTCTTGCTTTTTCTCTTTTTTTCCTTTATTTTCTTTTTGCAATGTTACAAATATTGTAACAAATTCTTTTTATGAGATTTATCTGTATCGTGTCAGACTTGTTAAATTTCAAGGAAGAAGTTCATTCAATAAAAGAGATATGAAACACAGAAAAATACTAAAAAACAAAAATAAGAACAAAATCTAAAACTAAAGAGATAAATTGTTTATCTTGAAGGAAGGAGAGGAAGTTATCCATGGACATTTGTTGAAATTTTACTAAATTTTATTTACAATCATGGTTCTTATTTGACCAGATCATTTTTGCATGCATTATTCTAGGGTTAAAAGAATAGTACATATTATGACTAGAAGAAGAAATTATGTCAAGGTTTAAGTTCATAGTAAACTACTCTATATTTTCATCTGGCTAGGGGAACTATATACTTTTATTGTCATATTTGGGAGTGAATGGGGGCACCATTAATAATCACATTGGTATAGTAGGAGGAAATTTAGATTGCCCTGGTCAAATCTGGACATATGGACAATTTATGCCCTTTGTTGCTTCAAGGTATTTACAAATCCTATCGGTCTTTCAGAGTAGCTTATCCCAGTATTATTAGTTTTCTAACCTAGTTATAGTCTTTGCATCTTTCCATAACATACTATTTTTTCTTTTTTGTGTTGTTAATCCTTATTGGAGAATATTTTTTTCCATTGATTCCAGAGAGAGTGGGAGGAGATACAGAGAGAGAGAGAGAGAGAGAGAGAGAGAGAGAGAGAGAGAGAGAGAGAGAGAAATATCCAGGTGAGAGAGACACATTGATTGATTTCCTCCCGCACCTCCCTGGACTGACTGGGGCTGGGCATTGAGCCTGCAGCCAAGATGCATGCCCTTGACAGGAATCAAACCTGAGACCCATTAGTCCACTGGCTCTATCCACTGAGCCAAAACAGCCAGATCATAACCTACCCACTATTTACAGACCAGGTGAGATGCGCTTAATGTGGTTCCATAGAGCATGCAACAACATTTCTGTGACAGCATATGTCATCCACTATTTTAATAATTTGTTATTCTATCTACTCTACCAGACCACATGGAATATGAAAGTGTAGAGCTTTTAGTTTTGCTCACCATTAGTATCTCCATAGCAGGTCATAATAGATCCAGCCTCGCATAATTATTAGTCAGCTGTACCGTAGTGGTTTCCTTTTTCTGGAGTGTGAATACATAGTTACTCCTAGAGTCCTATTAAATGGGGGATATTCAATCAGACACATGTCTAGCACCTCCCTATGGAGTACAAAAAACAAGATATTTCTATCCATCTTGAACTCATCCATCTTGAACACCCTGAAAATAAGCCATTTTCAGACAGGAGAAAACTAGGATTGTTTGGCATTTCAGAATGATTCAAAAGCCTCTCCACTTGTTAAGCAGTTCTCTCTACATTTCCTCAAGTCTGAGGGAACATCACTATGGAGAACCAGTTTGTGTTGACTGGACAGAGCACATGTTTTATTTGGGTTCCTACTGCGGAAGAATGTTGAGTAAATGCCTAAACTCCATCCTCCCATCCTCATCCCAGGAATTTATGTAGATGTTGGGATGAATGATATAAATACTAATGGGTATGAATTTTTTTTTATTTACACAGTAAACATCTATAGGATTTCCAAGGAGAAGGCTTCAAATTTGGTCTGAAGTGAAACAAGATCAAGGGAGAAGGACAAGTCTGGTTTTAATTGTAGTTAGGAGGTGGACCAGAGCGAAGGTTCCCTGAGCAGGTTGGCATATGTATGTGTATGGACTGAACTTCCCGTCAGCACCGAGGGAGGAAACATGCCATTTTCATTTTCTTACATGTTTGTTCAGCTGTGAAGTAACAGGGGAAGGGGAAGGGAGGACCTTGAAAGATGTTAGTAGTCAAACATGAAAAGTGGAATCTTAGTCTTTAATTACAGTAAACAAGGCTAGTTCTCTTCTCTAAAGTTTATGAAGAATAGAATAATAATTTCATTGATAGACATTTTTGTAGAAATTAAGAATAAAATACTCCAGCAATGCATCTACACAGCTTTCACAATATATGCGATAAAATAGCTTCAAATTCATTGACTTATTCAATCCTTACCATAATTCTGTGTCCTGACCACATCACAGCTAAGAAAATCCAAGTTCAGGAACGTGAAGTTACATATACAAGGTCACACATACACAATTCAAGGAATGAACTGAGATGTAACTCAAGGCACTTAACTACCAAGTCATCTGGACATTTGCTTGTTCTACTTACCCACAGGACCCATGTGAGCTAAAGACCGAAGTTTTCTCAGATGAGAACATCTGAGGACTCAATGTCTCCTACATCTCAGGGAAAGAAAGGTGTGAGTGAATTCAGTACCCTGGGCCAGTTCTTAATGACATAGTCTGACCAGCACGTTAATGAAGCTGGAGATCATCATATGAGGTGATTTGCCCATCTCTCTGTTCCAAGAAGCAAAATCGTTTCAAAACCTACTTTACTCAAGATACCATTTGCAGCAGCATGAATCAACCAGGAGAGCATTACTCTAAGCGAAATAAGCCAGTCAGAGAAAGATAAATATCATATGATCTCACTCCTATGTGGAATCTAATGATCAACAAAAATAGACCCAGAGACATAGAAACATCGAACAGATCGTCAAACCTCGAAGGGAAGGCAGGGGAGGATGGAGGGGGCTGAGGGGAGACATCAACCGATGAACTCATATGCGTATATGCATAACCCAAGGAGGACACAGACAGTGGGTGGTGAAGGCTTGGTGGGGGGCCGGGAGGGGGAGTGGGAGAGGGCAATGGGGGGCGGGACATATGTAATACTTTCAGCAGTAAAGATTTATTTTAAAAAAGGATACTATTGATTTGAAAATGTTATGCAAGCAGCTTGTTTGGGCCACCATAAAGGTCAGGGAGGGCACACTGCGCTCTGAACAGACTGCTAAAACAAGGCAAACAACACCTATGTTGCAAACCAGATTTCCTGTCATGCTGTGCAATACTCATATTTGATGCCATAATTCAGATTTGGGAACACATTTATTTACCATTGCATTCATACCTGAGAGCTTTCTTCATGTGTAATGTCACCGAGAGAGTGCACACTGATTCTATTTTGTTCTTAAAGTGTCATTAGCATACAATATATACAACCTGTTCAACTTCTCTCTGAACTGTACTAAAAATAAATGCAGAGCAGTTACTATAATTAGAGAGTAAATATAACAAATTGACATAATTATAATTAAATCCAGGAAAAGTGGTGAACACTTTGATATGTACAAAATTAATGCAAGACCCTTATTTGTGGTTAAATGTTTTTCTCCTTGGAGAAGTAAAAGATTAACGGAGGGCTTAGAGGCAGGGAATCAAAGGCTATGAAGCCCTGTCCTTCCCTGGGCAGGAAGGATGAACCCTAGGGCAAATTTGAGCTCTGAGAGTGTTACCCAGTTTCTATGAAAATGTACTTAAAATGACTCTTTCATGGTAAAGTTTTGCTTCCTTCTGTGATGTAAAAAAAAAAAAAAAAACAGCGATTTAAAAGAAATGTTCAGATTTTTAAAAAAGCAAAGCTAAAAGTGCATATTCACATACAAGTGTGCCTCATGATCTGGTTTCTAGTAAAACTGTTGTTGTGCCTGGGTTGCCTGGACAATTGTCTCAATTCTGTGTGTCACTTTGCATGTAAAGAAAGGTATATTTACCCTCATTTTTCCAAGGAACTTTTTTTCTAAGTAGCATAGTAATTGAACATTTTCTTATAATCAGCATAGTAAAAAAATTACCTCTCCTTGGCATTTTCCATTCTTCTCAGAAACTGCTTTTTTAGGTGCCCAATTTTTCCATGTTTACTTTGTTTTTGCTGAAGTGAGAGAGAGAGACTGGTAAAAATCCCCCCATGGGTACGCAGTATCTTATTTTGCAGTGGCACACAAAACTTCATTAAAGCTATTTGTCAGTATAAAAAAAATGATTGCAGACTACTCAAAAGACTTTCAAAAGACTGCACTTTAAGATTAATATAAAGAATGGGTCATGAATGGTGCTTGCAAATTGTCTACAATGACAAAGTAAATGACTGTCAGTGATTAAAGGATATTTTGTGGAATAGCTCCAAGTGGAGATTTCAAAGACAAAGATTTAAGAAATGAATAAATGAGCCAGCAAAATAAAAAAAAAAAGATGAGGTCAAAATGACTGTAACTAATGAGGAGGAATGCATATGGATATGAAGAGACTTAAAACAGGTATATCTTCTAATAGAAAACACCAAGAGTTGAACATAAATAAATGATGATTATGATGAGGTTGTCACATTTTACATCATTAAATGTGACAAGAGATGAGTGCAATGTGTAAAGACAAATCTGGTTTTACTAACAATGATCAATGACATATAGGGGCACAGAGACAAATCTCACTGAATGGGCAGCATCTGACTTTGTGCAGTATTTGTACTTCATATGACATAAGAAATTAATGGAATTAAAATAAATTTAGAAAAAAAATTAAAGGGACATTCTTAGTCATTTTGTGGTGATGAAAATTTTTTAATATTTTTATTATTTCATCAAAGGAAACTGGTCAGTCAACAATGTCATCAGCTAATAAAAATGATATAAAAACAACAATAAGAACAATTTCTATATATTCCTGGTATTCTTTTTTATTTTTTAATCAATGCATTTTCTGTGATATGAGAAACACTGTAGATAAAAGCAACAGTAGTAATGAAAAAATTTCAATGAGGAAACTTCTTGAGTCTTGATCATAGGGAATGTTTACCTATTCAAATTGCTAAACTATATATTTCCTATCTTTTGTCTCTCCAGAGTGATTTTTTAGATGCTTTAGAACATTCTCAAAACTCATAATATGCTCTGAACATTCACGCTTGAAATCAATCCATGAAATTTGGTTGTTCAGAGAATGCAAAGTTATTTCTGGCAATGTGCTACTAGATCAAATTGTTTCTCTCTTGTCCTCAGGCTCCCTTTGTGGTCTTATGTAGAAACTTAAATAAAGGGCAATCCATATTTTTGTTTGTTTGTTTCTCAAATTTATCAAAATTGCTACAGACTTTGTACTTGGAGTACACACCAATGGAACACAACTTCTTTGTTGTTGTTAATCCTCACCTTAGGATTTTTTTTTTATCATTGATATTTTAGGGAGAGTGTAAGGGAGGAAGAGGAGGAGGAGGAAAAGGAGGAGGAGGAGAGAGAAAGAAACATCAATGTAAGAGAAACCCATTGATTGGTTGTATCCCACACACCCCAAGCTGGTCCAAGAATGGAGCCTGCAGTTGATGTACCAAGCCCTTGACTGGAATTGAACCTGGACCCTTCAGTCCACAGGCTGATGCTCCCCGTGGATGGCAAACGGTGGCTCGCGAGCCACATGCGGCTCTTTGACCCCTTGAGTGTGGCTCTTCCTAAGCCTTAGGAGTACCCTAATTAAGTTAATAACAATGTACCTACCTATATATTTTAAGTTTAAAAAATTTGTCTCTCAAAAGAAATTTTAATCATTGTACTGTTGATATTTGGCTCTGTTGACTAATGAGTTTGCTGACCACTGCTAACTGCGGAGCAAAAACAGCCAGGTGAGCACAACTTTTTAAAATTTATTTATCTGTATTGTTGAAAGTATTACAGATGTCCTCTCTTTTTTCCTCATTAATCCCCTCTTCCCCACTACTGTCCCCTCCTCAGGCCTTCACCCCATTACGCTCTGTGTCCATGGGTTACGCATATTGGTTGATCTCTTCCTTCCCCTCCTCCTCCTACCCTCTGAGAACCCTCAATCTGTTACATGCTTCCAAGTCTTAGCTTTTGTAAATAATGCTGCTATGAACATAGGGGTGCACATATTCTTTCTGACTGGTGTTTCAGGATTCTTAGAATCTATTCCTAGAAGTGGGATCAATAGGTCAAATGGCAGTTCTATTTTTAATTTTTTGAGGAAACTCCACACTGTTTTCCATAGTGGCTGTGTCAGTCTGCATTCCCACCAGCAGTTTGCCAGAAAATGTTGTTTGTTAATTTATTGATGGTATTCATTCTGGCAGGTGTGAGATGGTATCTCATCATCATTTTATTTGCATCTCTCAGGAGATTAGTGACATTGAACATTTTTTTTCATTTGTCTCTTGTCCATTTGTATGTCCTCTTTGGAGAAGTATCATTTGAGGTCCTCTGCCCATTTTTTTTAATTTGATTGTTTGTCTTCCTTTTGTTGAGTTGTATGAGAACTATATATATTTTTTGGAAATTAACTCCTTATCAGATGTATCATTGGCAAATATGTTCTCCCATACAATGGGTCCCCTTTTCATTTTGATGCTGGTTTCTTTTGCTGTGCAGAAGCTTTTTATTTTAATATATTATTGGTTTGTAAAATGCTTTCATGGCCAGTCCCATGGCAGGCATTTCTGACCATATGATGAGTTGAGCTGAACAGTTTGGCTGAGACCTTTTTTTCAAGAAACATTATGTTTGCTTTTATTAATGTCTCCTATTGCTTTCACTGTTTTATATATTATTCCAGGGCCAAAGTGTTGTATTGCATAAACTGTTTCTACTAGAGAGTATGTGAGAAGGTGTTAAGTATATAGAAATGTCATATATTTTTCTATGAAGAAACATTACATGTAAGAAGTATGAAAGCAGCCGAGACCGGTTTGGCTCAGTGGATAGGGCGTGGGCCTGCGGACTGAAGGGTCCTGGGTTCGGTTCCGGTCGGGGGCATGTGCCTGGGTTGCGGGCACATCTTTAGTGGGAGATGTGCGGGAGGCGGCTGGTCGATGTTTCTCTCTCATCGATGTTTCTAGCTCTCTATCTCTCTCCCTTCCTCTCTGTGGAAAATCAATAAAATATATTTTAAAAAAAAGAAGTATGAAAGCAGATGAAAGCAGATGAAAGCCATCTGATATGAACCTTTATTTTATTCCTTGAAGGCATGAAGAATTCACCATAATATTTAGGATGTTACAATGGTCTTCTCTTTTAGCATAGAGGTTAGTGACTTCTGTGGCCAGGAATGTTGCTGATTTAAATAAGCAACCTACTCACTCCTGAAAGAACTGAAAGAATAAATGAGGAACAATGAGAAAAGAAGGTAAGGGGAATGACAAATAGAGGAGAGAAAAAAATAGAGTAAAAATGAAGAAAACAAATGAAAAGTATCCAGCCTGAGGAGTGCTTCAGCAATTCAATAAACATTTTTACCCTTTTTTGCAATAATGATAGGAGTTAAGAATTATTACCTTTATGCTGCAGATGAGAAATTGAGATTAGTGAGGCTAAATGTTTTATTTTTCTTCTAGTGACATAACTACTTATAAGCAATAGAAGAGGACTTTTAGGCCATTCACAAAGAATGCATGGACTTTTCTACTCTACAGAATGGTAAATCATAGCATTCCATGGTGAGTGAATTAAGAACCAGAGTCTGCCTGGGGTATTCCTCTGTGATCCTCATGCAAAAGAATCTCCCCTCCATCTATTGAGAATAAATGATTTATGTATCTAACGAAGGAGGTAATGTAAGAGACTAAGCTATATTGCTGAAGTTTCTGTGTAGCATTCAGCATAATTATCATTGTCTAAAATTGATTCTCTTACAATTGACTTTTACTCTGCTTTGAGTTTAAAACTACAGAGATTAACCAAAGTATTTATATGCATACTGGAGGCTCGATGCACGGAATTCATGCAAGAGTAGGCCTTCCTTCCCCCAGCTGCTGGCACCGGCTTCCCTCAAAGTCTT
>NW_006299719.1:2042088-2056370 GCF_000327345.1 Myotis davidii
ATGCACAACTCATGGCCTGGGGCAGGGGGAGGGATGGGTGGGCAAAGGGTGAAGGGGGTCAATGGCTAAGGGAGCCAATGTTTTGCTGTCAGCATGGCTCAGTGGTTGAGTGTAGACCTATGAACCAGGAGGTCACAGTTTGATTCTGGTCAGGGCACATTCCTGGGTTGAGGGCTCAATCCCCATTATGAGTTGTGCAGGAGGCAGCCAATTAATTGTCTGTCATCATTGATGTTTCTATGATGTTTCTTTCACTCCCTCTCCCTTCCTCTCTGAAATCAAGAAAAATATTTAAACAAATGAAAAAATAAAATAATACATATTAACTCTCTCTATTTGGGTGAAGTTAGTAGGTCAAACTAAATATACATTTTTCTGTTTATAATTTGCCTTTTTTTGTAAATCCCAATTACAATTGATCATATGTAATGCTAATTTAAATACAAACCTAAAAGCAAAACAAAAATATATTTCAACTTCAGAAACCAAACAAAAGTACTTATATTAAAAAAAATACTGAAATCTGTAAGGGCCTACTTACTTCTGGTCACTGGAGACAGAGAACCACCAAATGAATCTCCTGAGCACCCATCTACCCTAGACAGGACAGTGCATGAACTCACAGTGATAGTATTTCAAGAGGCAACAATGGCAAGAAAATCAGAGCTCATGTCTAAACTTTCCACAAGCTACCTTGTAAGACCCAGCACAATTCCCTTAACTTCTCTTAACTTCTATGATTCTGTTTCTTGAAATACATACTGCAGTACTATTATTTTTATAAAAAGTAATGATATTTTTTAAAAATAATTTTTTATTGATTTCAGAGAGGAAGGGAGAGGGAGTGAAAGAAACATCATAGAAACATCAATGATGAGAGAGAATCATTGTTCGGTTGCCTCCTGCACATCCCACACTGGAGATCGAGCCCACAACCTGGGCATGTGCCCTGACTAGAATCAAACCGTGACCTCCTGGTTCATAGGTCTACTCTCAACCACTGAGCCACCCTGGCTTGGCAAGGTAATGATATTTTTATAAGTACAAATGTATCAGAATAAAATAAATTTTAATTATCTAAGCATAAACATAATAAGGCCACATTTTAGTAGGAATTCTTACAATATTACTGGAGAACCAAATATTAATAGTATGGTGAAGATTTTAAAAGGTCAGCAGTAACTATGTTAAAACACACTAACATAGTTACCTTTGCCTTTGGTGCTCATATTCCAAATGATTTTCTCCATATTTTACATGTTCAAATGTAAAATGAATAAAAAATATTAGAAATTATATTTTAATACATGCATATTTATATATCTTACTTCAAAGTAATGTTTTTGAAGGCACTTGTCTGAAATTAATCTTTCATTAACTTGATCATGACATTCTCCCACTCTCATCCTTCTCTGTCTTCCAATGACACTTAAAATTCCAAATCCTCACCGGGCCTCAGAGACATTGCCTAGAACTTTGTCTCTGACTTTACTTTCTGCCCTTTCCCCTTCCATCCTGGGCTGTCCCATTAGTCTTCTTATCTCTCCCAAACACTCACATACATTCCTGTTGGAGGTTTTTGCACTATGATCCTGCCTCGATGCTTCTCCATTAGATCTCTTAACGCATACAGTCTACATGAGTGTCATTAAGATCATGGTGTGCTTAATGTTTCTGCTATCAGTGAAAAATTAGCATGTAATTTTCCTTAGTAGAATTTTAAATTTACCTTTAAAGTGAAACTGCAGGACCAATAATTAAGTATCTCATGTTATGAAATTATCTGTTATGAAAAATGGAAAACTACAATGATATTAGGTAAAAAGCTCTTGGGAATTATGAATATTATTGGACTTTATCATTCAAAGTTGTAAAGGATTGATTTCTAGATGAACGTGTTCATACTCTTTGGTTTACTTTTTAAAAAGGAAATGGAAAAGCAGAATTCCATCTGGAGAAAATGACAAAGGAGTCTTTCTTATTACCTATGATCACATCTTCTTGATCTGCTGACTTATGTGGAGGCTTCCTCCAGGCCCCCATCTGGGGAGTGTGTTAGATGACCTGACACGTAGTAACAAGGACAAAGAGGCCAAGCCTAATGTTTTTGTTATTGTTTTTGTTTTCATTTTGTCCCTGCAAACTCACATTGCTTGTTGCAGGACAAAGGTAATAGGTTGTATTTGGAGTTTGCCTTCATATCCACTCTGCCTTCTCCAATCTGAAGCAGAGCAGTTGGGAGAAATGATAAGAAGAAAAAGGCACATAGAAGAATAGGTCAGCTAGAGTTTCCACATTAAATCCCTAACGAAGTTAGAGAATCATAGAAACACTGTGGAGTCCAGTATCTGGGTTCTCTTGATATCTAGGAAATCCCATCACCAATCAATGCTTTACCAACTGCAGATCGAACCCACAACCCGGGCATGCATATATATATTATATTATATATTTTATATTAGCATGCATATAATATACTACTGATGATATATTTGTATTGAAAGTGTGTAAAAACACTTTTGGAAATGACATTGTCAGTTTTAAAAACACTATCAGTTCTGTATGTCTTTCATATGATTATGAAGAACAAATATTAGCATAAATATGTAAATTATATTAATGTCATCAAAAAGTACATTTATTATACTTTCTTTACCAATCAGAGATCTCACACCATGGAACCAAAATGACTTACAGACTCATTCTCTGCTTTGCCAGTTGTAAAGGTCACCTGAAGTACAAGAAGAGAAATTTGCTGGAAAATTTTAATTTATTTAAAACTGATCCCCTATTGTCATAAATACCATAGTCATATCCTGATTGTTTCTAAAAACACCTACCCCTGTATATACTCTCCTGCAAGCTTCTCAAAGAGAACTTTCTTAATAAGATGTATTTTTCAAAACTGAGTTCACATATATTTATTCTCTAATTGTTATTTGTTTCTCTGTGAGTCTTGAGGAAAAAACATCTTATTTTGTCCTGTGAAATACCTTTCTTAAAGTCTTCAAGCTATGGTCCCTCATCTATGACTCACACATATCCAATTCAGTGCTTTAAAAACAAGTCTCACTCTTTTCAGTTGAGATGTTCTGAAGTGCACACCTGGGACAGGTGACTAAGATGGTTGGACCATCCATTAGAATTTCTGCTTTTTTAAAGACACCTAGACTATAGCATAAATAAAAGACAGTCTATCCACATGCACCGTAAACACATGGGGCTTAATATATAACAAAACATAGAAGGATATAATCAATAGGGGTAATTGAGTGTGATGTGTTCTGAAAGACCCTGGAGGGAAGTGTGCCCAATTATGCTGGTAGAGGAAGTACTTTACACTTCTTAAGTTAGGAAATATTCTTTCATCTTGAATTCAATTTGTTTTCCAATAAAATACCACACCTTACCTGCAGTGAGCTCTGATAGTTTGTGCAGATTTGAAACTTTCCTGTTCTATACACAGATACACATGTGCGGCGTGCATGTGTGCGCACGTGCGTGCACACACACACACAGCCTAAATTCCTCTCATCCTCCTTTTTATATCCCCTTTCTTTTCACTCTGAGCTGGTTAGTCCAATTTTCAAAGCTAGTTTTCTGTCATAGTTAACTATTTCATAATCTGGATCCTGCTATTCTAAGTTGAGCTCACAAAAATTGTTTTAAAAAATTATGATTTCTACCCTCAAAGAGCTCTTGCCTAAAGAAAGAAACATACACATACATATGGATAGATAAACAGTAAATGTGTGAATATACTATTTCAGAAATATGTATGCAGCCCTGTTTTAAGACAAAAACAGTTTGAGTAGTTCAGTGAGATCTGTGTAGGCTTGAGGCATATGAAATAAATGTCAAATAGGTGTGGGGAAAGGACCATTTGTCCTCCATTGATACAATATGCACTAATTAACAGAGTGAAATAACATTGAGCATTGAGCTTTGTTTGATTCACAGAATAAGTCATTAACTTGCACCTGCCTCACTCCCCACCCCTGATAGTGGTTGGCCTCTATGTAGTATAATTAAACTTCCCAATTCTCTTCTCAGCCCTTATCCTCTATAGTATATTTTGCTAATATTTCAAACTAATGTTCAGACTGCTCAAGTTAGGCTTGCTATCAGCCTCATTTTACTTTTCATCCCTTCTCTCTCTGGTTAGGTATAAACACAACTATAAAAAAAGAGCAACTGCTGAGAACGCAAATAAAAATATGGGCTCATAGTCTCAGTGTAAAATAAAACCTTAAAAAAAAAACAGATACTTTTAATGTAGCCAAAGGGGTTATCTGAGCTCAAGGTGGAATTTATCACCACTGTTACCACCACATCTCCTATGTTGTCTCCATTAGCTTGGCTCCGGAAAGAGCTCTGTGTTTGCCAGATGCTTCACTTCCAGGTAGTCAACTGTGATCGCCATGTTTCCAAAGAGAGCTCTCTACACAAGATTTGAAAGACAAAAGGGAATAAGAAACCATTGATCTTTCTCCAGCAGTGACAAGCAGCAACACGGGCTTCTGTAGATTTTTTTAAACTAGGAGATCCATTGCAAAAGGTTTGCTTTGGTGCTGCAAACAATTGCATCGGTGGGATTTCTCAGAGTTCCTATTCTGGGCAGTGATAGTAAATATGTCGGCCAAATTGTTTTGTATTTATAGCTTAAGTATCATTTGAACATTGATTCAACTATGATATCATAAAAGCACCTCAAACTCATTGCCAGAACTGAACACAATATTTGGCCACTTTCTCCTTAAAATTAGGCCCAGAGCTCATGCTCGATTCCAGGTAGGGGCACATGCCTGGGTTGCAAGCTCTATCCCCAGTTTGGGACATGCAGGAGGCAGCTGATCAATGATTCTCTCTCATCATTGATGTTTCTAACTCTCCCCTCCCATCCTCTCTACAACGAACAAAAATATATTAATTTTTTTAAAATTTATATGCAATGAAGTGAGAGGCCCTAACTGCTATTTTGCAGAGTAACAAATCACTCCTTGGTATTCCTCAATCAACTAACAGAATGATGAGATAATAAACTGGTTCATATTTTAAGCCACTGAAATTATGCAGTTGTGGGGACTGGGAAATCTGAAATATATAGGACAAGTCATCAGGCTGGAGATTGAGATAAGAGTTGATGTTGCATGCAATCTTGAGCTTGATATCTATGGGCAGTCCAACAGGCTGGAGTCTCAGGCAGATTCCTATGTTGCCATCTTGAGGCAGATTTGTTTCTTCTGTGGAAAGCTCCACCCTTTGTTTTAAAACCATCGGATTCTATAAGGTCCACCAGCTTTATCTACTTTATTCAAAGACTACTGGTTTAAATGTTAATCACATCTAAAAAACTATCCTCACAGAAGCATCTAGAATGTTCAACCAAATACCTGGGTAGTATACCCATCACAGTCCACCCTTAGTAAACTTGAGAATGAAACACATCTATTTTAACCATATTTAGTCTCCAAATAAAGACAACCATGTCTGCATAGCATGATATAACTTTCCTGTGCACAACAAGAACACACTAACTGCCCAGAAGAGGATGCAAAGTATTTGGCTTATGTTCACTCTTCTGTGTGATACCTTATAACTTAAGTACTATGATAAAGTTAATGATACTTAAATTATGCTGCAAAGTTAGTGTATCATCCTATATAATAAAAGCCTAATATGGCCGAGACCGGTTTGGCTCAGTGGATAGAGCGTCGGCCTGCGGACTGAAAGGTCCCAGGTTCGATTCCGGTCAAGGGCATGTACCTTGGTTGTGGGCACATCCCCAGTGGGGGGTGTGCAGGAGGCAGCTGGTCGATGTTTCTCTCCCATCGATGTTTCTAACTCTCTATCCCTCTACCTTCCTCTCTGTAAAAAATAAATAAAATATAAAAAAATAAACATTTAAAAAAGCCTAATATGCAAATTGTCCCCTCGACTGGGAGTTGGACCAGGAGCGGGGTAGGCAGCCAAGGGGAGGGCCAGCAGCTGGTAGGGACCCAACCATACACGAATTCTATGCACTGGGCCTCTAGTATGTTATATAGGAAGTAAGAGGAGGAGAAAAATATATTTTATATTATCTATTTATGCCTGTTTATTTATCTCAGTGTGTGTGTGTATATATATCTGTATATATACACAAAGACACGTCTGTCATAAAATGAGGTTGAAATATTCATAACAATTATAGACCCCTTCTCTGTAAGTGGTGCTATATTTGATAAGGCCCACCAGCTTTATCTACTTTATTCAAAGTCTACTGGTTTAAATGTTAATCACATCTAAAAAAACTATCTTCACTGGTTGTAGCTGATATTTATGTTTGTTTTTTTTTCTGTTACCCATTCCATATCCCCTTTTCCCTCATAAAGCACCTCAGCTGGTCATGGATATTTGCCTAGTCAGGTAACTCAGACCTTCATTTCTGCCTTGATCCTTGGATCCATGAATTCTGACTATGAAACAAATGGCACCACATATTGATGCAGCCACTTCTTAAAAATGGTCACCACAAACAAAAAAAGAAATCATAATAAATAGTGAAATACTAAAATTACTGTATAAACATTATAATAAGCAATACCTGCTATCTCCACTATTGTACAATAGTCTGTATGTTATAGATAATATGATCATAGTATAAAACTAATGCAGGTGCATGCCCGGAGAGAGAAGGTAATGCAGGACTATGTACGTTGGGCCACTTTTTCACATAAGTTACTTATGGAATCAGGGCCTGCTCAGATCTAGTTATGTAAATACAACTTCCATTTGAGGATGGAGTGCTGCTATGCACACCCAAATTATAGCTTTGTGGGTCAGAAAACATGCAGGTAATGATGGGAAGCTCAAGTTGCATGGTAACTTAGTGGCCCACAGCTAAACATTCAGTAAGGCCTAATATTAATCCAAAAGCCACTTCTCAAAAGGAGAGTAGTTATGCATAGAGGATGGCAGGGCTTTGTCCCCAAGTTATAAGGATCTACACTGCAAGTCAACTATAGAGGCCTGCAAATGAGTCCAAACAGAATCTATCTGCCTCAGTCATTTAAGCACCATTAGATATGCTAGGCCATATACAAGGTAGAGCAGTTTGCACAACTACAATCCCTATTTGTAGAACCTTCTTTTGTACTAGGCCCCACTCAAAGCTACTAGGTTTGGGATCATTTGTTAAATGGTTCAGATTAACACACCCAAGAGAAGACTATGTTTCTTAAACAATACAAAGAGGCTCACTAGACATTTTGATTCTCTTGATTGTAGGAGGGGTCAGATGCAGCAACTTATCCTTCACCTTAGAATAGATGAGGGAGAGACTGATTTTAAGGAATTGGCTCACACCATTATGATGTAGGGGGCTGGCGGGTCTGCAATTTTAGGGTGAACTTGCAAACTGGGATTCAGGCAAAAGTTGATGTTACATTATATAGTCTGTCTCCAAAATCTGCAGCGCAGGGTAGAGTCTGGACTCAGACAGGGTTTCTATGTTGCAATCTTGAGGCACAATTTCTTCTTCAGGATTCCTTGATCTTTGTTCTTAAGGCCTAAAGTTGATTAAATGAGGTCCATCTATAATATGGGGGGGGGGGAGGTAATTTGTTTTACGCAAAGTCAACATATTCAAATGTTAATCACATCCAAAGAATTCCTTCACAGCAACATCTATTCTAGACTGTTGTTTGACCAAACAACTGGCTACCATAATCTAACCAAGTTGACACATTAAATTAATCATCACAGTAGATAAAAACATACATAATTAATTTGATACTTTTGCAAACAGATTTCTAGATCAAATGGTGAAACTGTCAACTACTTTTACTTAGCTCTGTATAATAAGGTAGAGATAAGAGAGTAGAACTAAAGAAGGGACGATTCTGTTTTCAGGACTGAAAATATATTTATTTCCCTTTATTTTTGAAGAATATTTTCACTGCACAGAATTTGACATTGGCAGTTACTTTCATTCCTCAGGTTAATATAATTTTTAAAGTGTGACTGCTTTTGAGATAATCTTTTGTCTTTGGCTCCTTGAAGTTTGACTTTGAAATGTACAGTTTGGGGTTATTATGAATAGTACAGCTATAAATATTATTTCATATGCCTTTGCAGAAATGTATGTATGCATTCCTCTTCGATATATACCTGGGTGAAATTGCTCAGTTATCAGATAGCCATAGACTATTAGTATTACTTATTACTTCTATTAGCATTATCTATTATCATGTTTATTATTATTAGCTACGATTATTAACTTTCAATGTACTAACTCTTAATTTTAGCTATTATTAGTGCAGATGCTAATACCATTAATGGCCTGGAGGTAAGAAGGGGTGGTTGTCTTTAAGTAGCCTGTGCCTCTCAGAAAGAAAGTTCCTGAAGGGCCAGGTAGGGGTGGGCCCATATCCAGGGCAGTTCAGCCATTGGAGGCCCATGGCCCATTATGTGGCCTGACAGTTGGGGCTCTGTCCAAATAGAAACAAAGGTCATTTGTGACCCAGGCAGGTTCCCTACTTGGGAATATGAACTAGATTTCCCCAAAAGATCCCCAGGTGGTGGTCAGAGGGTGATGATGGGGATTGAGGGGAGCTACTCAGAGAAAATCCAGAGTAGGGGCCACCCTCATGCAGCCAGGGCAACCACACTCTTCTTCCAGTGCTGAGCCTGATCACCTGGGTTTCCTCAGGCCACTGCCAACAGGTCTCCCTTGAGTATGAATGGCTGAACTGCAGTGTCCCCACCAGCCACTGACATTGGGAGCCTGTGTCATCAGAGAAGGACACACATGCCTGTTTCCAGCCTAAAATATGTATTTTCAAAAAAAAGTTAGTACCTGCATGAAGAGGGTAACTTGGTGGGGGTGTCCACAGCTACCAAGGTTTAACTGGGTCACCAGAGCCACAGAATGATGATGGGGATGGCTTAGGGCCATGTGGAGGATGATTTTGAGAATTATTTCTTAGGTGATAACTTGGCTGTCCAATGAGTAGGAGTCTCAGGTAGCTTCTGGTCTGGAGCCAGATACTGTCTCTGATGCAGCCACAGGTGGGGTGGAGTGGTAAGAGCTGCCCAGCTGCTCATCCAGGAACTCATCCTCTGGTACCTGGAGGCAGCAGTTGGTGGTCAGCAGCTCCCACAGCTTCCCTGGCACATCTGCTCAGACTCCTGAGCTACCCTTTTGCCCAGCCCAGCATACCTGTTCCACCTGTATGAAGACCCTCAGCAGGTCTCCTCGAAGGACACCCTGGAGCTCCTCCTCACTCCAGCCACAACTCAGCAACTCCTCTCTCAGTATGAGGTATGTGGACCTGTCTTCCAGCCCCTGAGGGAAACTGTATGGCTGCCAGGCAACCAGCTATTGGGCACCAGACCTGTTCCCTGATCCTGAGTCAGAACCACAGTCCTGTGTGTCTAGGGCCCACTAAACCCCAATCCCAGTTAGATATGGAAAATGAAGACTGGGAGAGAGTAAGAAATTCACCCTACTCTTTATCTTTCAGAACCAAAACCTCCTTGAATATCTTTCAAAACTCATTTTAATTGTACTAAAGATATACACCTTTCACTGAATGCAAACTTTCCTTGATATATAAAAAGAAGAAACACTTTTTAAGAACCGGTTGAACCCCTGCATTCACAGACTCAGCTCAAACAGAGAAGATGGTAAACCTGTACCAGACCTTGCTAAAAGTCTGCTCAGAGGCAGTGGGTCTGCTGGCAATGGAGGTTGAGCACTTGCTGGGCAGATGAGCTCTGTGTGGTGGCTTAGCCAAATCTGATGAGCTGGAGTGGGGCCAGTGGGCCACAGACAGACAGGAGAGCCCAGGAAACAGACTCTGGGAGGGGAGATGCCAGTTGGGCCAGCAGACCTGAGGCTGTGGTCCAGGCCTAAGGCCATGAGAACCATGCTGTGGTTGACATGGAGACTGTGAAGGCCCCACTGCTTCACAGCTATCCCCAGAGAAGCCCTAGCACTTTCCAGCTGGCCCATCATAATCTCCACCAACACCCATGAACTTGGATCCTCATAGAAGCCTTCCCTGACCACCTTGTGTAACCTAGCACCTCCTCATCTCTCTATTCTCTTATCCTATTTTTAATTTTCTTTATAGCAATTACTATTACTTGAAATTATATTATTGTTTGTCTCTTCCTTTCACTTGTGGAATTCTTAAGAAGAGGAGCTTCAATCCTCTCATTCACTCAAATATCCCAAGCAACGACTGCAGGTGCTCAAATATTTGTTGAAATAATGGATAGATGGAGGTGAGTTCATAGATGGAACAGCACCTTTTCAGTCCTGCCTTTTTTATGCAGACACACACACACACACACACACACACACACACACACATTCCCCACAGGGACCTACTCATCAGTTTGAGCCTGTGTCCTGCCCCCATTTTGCGTTGGTGTCATTGCAGGAACCCAATGGAAGCTGCACCCAAGGGTGTTTTTTTAATGGCAGAAGGTCTTACAGGACCACGAACTCCACATGAGAATGCACTTCAAGGCAACAGGAGGGGTTTGGGGCCCGACCTTGGAAAACTGGATTTCAGTCAAACACTTTTATAGAAAATCATTTTATTGAGCAAAAGGGGGCCCCACTGAGGACAGAAAGTCTGGGAATAAAAATGTTGGTGATCCCTGGGGGCTTAGGGAGTAAGTCTTCCTAAGTCTGTCTATTCTGCTCCTGAGAACCCAGACAGGAGGCTGCCCTGGTTGCCGCAGGCTGCTTCTTTCAGTTTTAAGAAGCTCAGCTTCTCCTAGTTTGTGTTCTTGGCCATTGGTAATGACTCGGGGCAGGAGCGCATCTTATAGAATGGGACCCTGCTAAGGCCACTCTGTATCCTGGATTCTACTTGGCTCACAGAGTACATACCTTTCTTTCTTCTGCCCAAGAAGGGACTCTAGAGCAAGCACATCAAACTCGCAGCTGGCAGGCCACATGTGGCCCACAACAAATATTTTTATGGCCCAGCCAATGTAATGGTATGTAAGAAATGTTTTAATAAAAATTTTATAACTTAATTTTTATAATATTCTGTTATACATAATTATTAATAAAGAACTACACCGTTTGCTAATGACATTATTATAATCAGGTTGTATTCATTTCCCTTATGTGCCTTATATGCAGGTGTACCGTTTCTCTCCACTAATACTAGCAGTGAATATTTTAGCAGCCGATTGCCACATCATTAGTCTTGGACTGACTTGTTTGGTGTGCACAACAGAAAATAGTTTGCTTTTGGAGAACAAAAAAAATAGGTTTATTTGAATTACACTTATTAATTTGTGCAGTTATTCAGTGTCTGATAAGTTAATGTTCAAGATAAAACACTAATTTTTATTAAAATGTTCTATCATTTTATGTTAATGATTGCTCATTTATTTCAGGCCTATGTATCCAGTATGTCTCTATAGAAATAAACCTACGTTTCTATGAAAATTGAAACTTTTGTTTTTTGTGGCCCACATAAACTTCAACCTTGTTTATTTGGCCCATGTTCGTCTTTGAGTGTGACATGCTTGCTCTAGAAATTGAGCAGAGGAACATCAGGTGTCTGCCAGGCCAGCTTCAGATCTGGGATGTTCAGAGCAGCCTGTCATTTCAAACCTCAAGTTCTGTGGCTCCTTGCCCATGGCTGTTTAGTATGGCAGGAGGATCCTGGCTGAGAAAGGCTCAGATTGTAATCGCCGGTGGTGGGCAGCAGAGGACACTGCTGGAAGAGGCATGAGCTGTCCAAAGCAGTAAAACTTTGTCCTCTCTGCAGAGTGCCTTACCCAGCGAGCTTTTGTGGATTCAGCGTTTTGTCACCATGTGCCAATTGCCCACTTTGGGGCTGGAGCAACTGAGGTCTTTATCTGACTCTTCTCCAGGGCGGGGTCTCTTAAGAGCTCATCTGGGGAACAGCTTCTCTGATTTCACCTTTGCTGGGGTGACCAGAAGAGCATCCCCTTAGGCCCAGGAGTCACTGGCCAGGCAGTATGCCTCCTATGCCAGCCCACCTGGGTTCTCCACACCATTGGTAGTTGTCTATGTAGATTCATTATAACTTTATTCAGAAGAAGCCTCAAGAATTTTAAAAGAATTATATCATCTGACTAAAATGAACATAGTTCAACATGTAAGGAGGTCACTTCACCCCAATCCTACATGCAAGCAGAGAAAGCTACTTGTTTGCAAACAAACCATTTCTAGTGGAAAATAAAGCATGACTCAGAGGGCAAAGTCAAAATCCCAGAGGGAAGAGTCAACAGCCATTGAGAACGACTCCTGGGGAGAATAATTGGAGTCACACAAGCGAAGAACAGACAGTTTGCTTCTGAAGTTGGAAGTAATGGCAATATATGCCCAATTCGATTTCAAAATTTCTATGTACCATTGGCTGTATTGTGTCTTTCATTTTCCCTTTTATAAACTGGCATGTCTGTTGTGATTATGTTGATCCATTTTCATCTGTATGATGATTATATTGGGGAGGGGGGGATAACTTGTCTCTGAAAATGAGGAAGTGCACCTGAGAAGTTGATTCCAAGATGCCACATCTAAGGAACTTCATCTACACCTGATGAGAAAATCCTGTATTTCAAGCCCGTGTTTTGATGAATAATAAGGGGGGAGTATTAACTATATTCTATAAACAAGAGGGATGTGGTTATTGTGTCCAGAGGGTGGATTGTGATAGTTGGTCTCTTAAAATAGATTTCTTCCCTCCCTACATGAATATCCACATCTAGGAATAGAGATTATTTCCCCCCTCTTGAATATGGCCTGCAGAAAACCCCGTGTTCTCTGCTCAATCTCTAGAGTCCCCCTGTTGGGCAGAAGAAAGAAAGGTCTGTACTCTGTGAGCCAAGTAGAATCCAGGAGCAAAGAGAGGGTGCAGTGACTGCTTTGGCTAATAGAAAGCAAATCCTGTAATTTCTGGATCCAAGTTCCTCTTCCTCTTAGAATCCAAATGTCTATAATGTGAGTTTAACCCTTGTGAAACAAACACATAGAGAATGTAGTAAGCTTTTCCTATGTTTAATTTTTAGGGATTCCATGATCAAATAAAAGGTCTGTGCAAGACTACTCTGATTACTGCTTTGCCTTTATTGTTCATTATGATAACCATAACCATGATCACCTTGTCTTTGATGAATAGTTGGCCCCTGCTACCCTAGGTGTTTATCATTCTCATTGTATTTAGGGATCCCACTTCAATGGTAGCAGTGAGCACTAATTACTGACCTACACAGAAGGGTCAGCACAGAGACCTTTTTTATGTTGATAATGAGGCTTTTCTCACCAACATATCCCATTGTCTTAGTGAAAACTATGCTTACTTGATCTTCCTAGGGGGTGTGAGCAGGTCTTCTATGATAAAATACTCTAAGACTCATTCCACACTTCTTAAGGCTTGGGATGGTTTATCTACAGTATATTAATTATTTTCTGGCATTTCAACATCATGTAGCAAGGCCACCTTTTGATCCAAATTCCAGTCAGCCAATTAAGCAATCTTTTCGAGCCTTTTCTCGCCTCTTCAGCTAAAACACTGAACCTAGTGGGGTCATATCAATGAATTAAGCCTTGTCCAACTTTATATTTGTTTTGCCTTGGTTTCACACTCATTTTATCCATCTCTAACATATTACAAAGGCTTATTTTTATATTAATCTAAAAAAATGTTCTTTTGGTGTGTAGTGAATCTCCTTGTGAGTCATGCTTTGTAAATTACCTTTGGGGGCCTACTGGGACTGAATGTAGGCTCAAAGCTAGACCTAATCTACCTTTAGGTCTAAAAGTAAAAAGGGGGGTGAAAGTTGGTCCTGGAAAAACAACATTTTTAAATCTCTTAAAACCATCATATAGCTACGTTTCTTTTTATTAAATGTATTGGGATGACATCTACACTAATAAAAAAGAAAAATGGTAATTGGCGTACGATGCTACCCTTTTCATTGGCTAATCAGGGCTATATGCAAATTAACCGCAAACTAAGATTGGCAGTTAACTGCCAACTAAGATTGGCAGTTAACTGCCAACAAGATGGCGGTTAATTTGCATATTTAGGCACAATGCAGGGAGGCAAAAGGGAAAGCAGGAAAAATCCCCCTGCCACTGACAGTGATAAGAAACCCAGGGGGGAGCTAAGAGCCGGGGGGCAGGGCAAAGGCCATGATCGGAGAATCGGGCGCCTTTGCCACCCTGGCGAGTGATAGCAGGAAGTAGGGGTGGAGCCAGGGATGGGAGCTGGGCATGGTCGAAGCTGGCAGTCCCGGGA
>NW_006299719.1:2056552-2059054 GCF_000327345.1 Myotis davidii
AGGCCTGACACCTCTGCCGGAGGCCTCAGGCCTGGGCAAGGGGCCGATCTGGTGATTGGTGATCTGAGGGTGATGAGGGTCAACTCCTCTGGCCGAGGCATCAGGCGTGGGTGGGGGGCAGAGCTGGGTATTGGGGGGATATAATGGTCCCCTTGCCCAGGCCTGAAGCCTGGGTCAGAAGCATCAGGCTTGGGCAGGGGGTGGAGTAAGCGATCAGAGGGAGATGGGGGTCCCCTGCCCAGGACTGACGCCTCTGTTAGAGGCGTCAGGCCTGGGCAAGGGGGAGTTCCTGTGATTGGAGGGTGATGGGGGTCAACGCCTGAGGGCTCCCAGTATATGAGAGGGGGCAAGCTGGGCTGAGGGACACTCCCCCCCCACACACACACACACCCAGTGCACGAATTTCGTGCACCGGGCCCCTAGTTAGTTAATAAGATTATATAAGTTTTGCAAGAGCTACATGAGGAGAGGCCATTATAGATTCTGCAAGCCGAGTAGGGTGATTCCCCTCACATAGAGATACAAGAGCTGCTTGTATTGGCAAAGAAAACACTATAGAATTTCATAGTTCAGTGTCATTTCATTTTTTAAGATTCTTCTAATTACTCATAGCACTTAGTACTTACTCTTTGGAGTTCCCTGGGGCTTCAAACTATTTAAATGTCTAGAAGTAAAACAAAGTGATAAAGTCCTGAGGAGATTCAGAAATGACCTGCAAATCAGAAAGGTCATTACAGATCCTTTAGGTGATTGGAACTAAGTTTTTCAGGTAGGGGTGGAAGGGCTGCTTCTGCTGGCAAAGGAGACTCATAATGACATATTGTCAGAAAAGCCCAACACCCCATCATGGTGCTTACATCATTCACTGCATCATGAAGGCATTTTATCATTTCACATTACCACAAGAAGAAGGGTAAGTAGCACAGTAAGCTATTTTGAGAGAGAGAAACCATGTTCACATAATTTTTATTACAGTTTATTGTTATAATTGTTTTATTTTATAATTTGTTATTAATGTTAATCTTGTGCTGTGCCAAATTTATATATTAAATTTTATCATAGGTATGTGTGTATAAGAAAAAACATAGTGTATATAGGATTTGGTACTACCCTTAGTTTCAGGCAGCCACTAGGGGTCTTGACACTTAAACCTGTGGATAAGGAGGGACTACTGTACAATTCTAAATTATTTACATACCCTTGCTCTTTTCTTCCCTATGGAGAAGAGTATTTTTGAGATAGGTATTATTAGTTCCATTTTAATGTTGAGGAAACTAAAATAAAGAATAAAATAACTTGCTCCAGAACATAGCAAAAGTGCATCAGGAATTCAAACTCAGCTAACTAGAAATCAAAACCACACATAATGTTAAAATGCTTTTCTTTTTTCTTTTTTTAATTTGTATAGAAAACAGCTTACTTGTGTAATTGTATTTAGAAAGAACCAAGTTGAGAGAGGGCCTACTTGGTTTTATTTCTCTGTTTTGACATGTCAGATGAAGGATTTATTTTCTTGTGTGGCTTACTTGCTTTTTGCCTGAATATTCCCCCATCAAATGATTATGAATTTTGGTTTTGATTGTTGTTGTTTTTAATATAGCTAAGCTTTGTGGAATTCTGTTACTCGAATCAGAAGACTCACCTAAAAAAAAAAGTGTGTTATTTTCAACCCAACTAGTTATAGACTTTATAAATGGAAGACCTAACATACTCACTAAATACCAGTAAATACTACACAAATTCAAACTGCAGTTTTTAAGTTGGAGATTATGTGTTATTCATCTCTGTATTAGCCTGGAAAATTTTGTGCTTTAGCCACAGTAGGTGTTCAGTAAATCTATTGAATGGTTAAATCTCTTATGTTGAACTCCTTCATAAACCTGTCTTGGTATTTAATCACTGTGCATTACTGTATTTTTTTAATTCATTTTCTTATTGATTCTATTTATAACAACCACATTTATCATTTCTACCAGGTTGGTGAAAAATCTACCTCCAATGGACATACCAATTTTTTTTAATAATTATCTATACAATATACATTTTCTCCAAGTTTGCTACCTTCCATAGGCATTCTCCTATTGTCAGCCTCAGTGTAATTATAATTTTCCATGATTAATGCCTTAGCTTTTTATAGGCTTTTCTCATCTGCATACTTATTTTTTAAATCTTCCTTTTCATCCTGCCTGAAACGTAGTTGCTTCTTCTTATTTATTTTCCCCATATTTATTATTATTATTATTATTATTATTATTATTCATCGCTATAATCCAAATGATCTGTTTGATCTTTGGAACCTATGTTATATCTGTCTTTTCATGTTATTTTACATTGGCTCCTCCAGTCTGGCAAAGTCTATCCTTCCTATAAAAAACATCTTCCTGGTTGTTATTAAGGTTCTTACCTACCTCGTTCTAGATATGCTACTTCAGTTATATTAACCTCTACTTCCAGCCTAGAAAACATTGCACTTTCTCTCTCTCTCTCTCTCCCTCTCTCTCT
>NW_006299719.1:2059205-2064246 GCF_000327345.1 Myotis davidii
TTGAAAGTAATATTATTAAAAAAGAAGAAAATCTGTTATTTACCAGTATATAAGTAGAAATAACTGAATTGAACAGATTTGGTATAGCGTGGTCTACACAATCATTGTCTTCAAATTCCTATAGTTCTGTATGTTGATCTCCCTTCCTCCCTTCCTTCCTTCTGTCCTTTCTTCTTGTTGCAAAGAAAACAAACAATAGATATACTCTCTCTAATTGCTTAGGTTTTGCTTTATTATTGTATTTGTCATTTAAGAAGTTTTAGTCTTAGTCTATTAACTTTCCCTTCTTTTTTATTTTAATTGTTAAATAAGTGTTAACTTTCCCTTCCTTGTTATTTTAATGTTAAAACCAGAGGCCCTATGCGCAAAATTTGTGCAAGGGGCTTTGCCCTTGCAGCCCTGGCTTCGTATGGAAGGTCATGTGTAAGGACTTCCAGAGGTCGTTTGGTTGTTCGGTCTAATTAGCATATTATGCTTTTATTATTATAGATAAGTTTTATATATATCTAAATTACCAAAACACACAATACACATGAACACATATTGTTTACTGTATCTATTTTGTTAATCTGTTCTCACAAGGTGGCCACCTATTGGTTTTATCAGGAAACAAAATAGCATTGTTTTTATTTTGATAGTCTATAAACTGAATGTCTACACTTACATACATAGATCAGGCACCATACGGAGTCTCAAAAAAAGTAAAACAAGAAGTGTCTGCCCTTAGCCTGTTTGGCTCAGCGGATAGAGTGTCAGGCTGTGGGTGGAGGGGTCCTGGGTTCCATTTCAGCCAAGGGCACATGGCCAGGTTGTGGGCTCAATCCCCAGGAAGGAGCGTGCAGGGGGCAGCTGATCAATAATTTTCTCTCATCATTGATATTTCTTTCTCTTTCTCCTTCTCCTTTTCTCTCTGAAATCAATAAAAATGTATTATTAAAAAAGTGTCTCAGTTCTTCCATAATTTTACTTACTGCTCTTTTACTTTTAAAAATATTTATTGTTGAAAGTATTACATATGTGCCCTTTTTTTCTATTGACCCCTTCACCACACTATTGTCTGTGTCCGTGTGTTATGCATATATGCATACAAATTCTTTGGTTGATCTCTTCCCACCCACTCACCCACCCTTGCCTTCTCCCTGAGATTTGACAATCTATTCTGTATTTCTATGTCTCTGGGCCTATTTTGTTCATCAATTTATTTTGCTCATTAGATTCTACATACAAGCGAGGCCATGTGACATTTGTCCTTCTCTGACTGGCTTATTTTGCTGAGCATCGTACTCTCCAGTTCCCTCCATGCAGTCTCAAAGGTTAAGAGATCCTTCTTTTTAACAGCTGCATAGTATTCTATTGTGTAAATGTACCAGTGCTTTTTTATCCACTCATCTACTCATGGGTGCAAATAGTGCTGTTATGAGCATAGGGGTGCATATACTTTTTCTGATTAGCGTTTCAGGATTCAGAATATATTCCTAGAAGTGGGATCACTGGGTCAAATGGCAGTTCCATATTTTATTTTTTGAGGAAACTCCATACTGTTTTCCAGTGGCTGCACCAGTCTGCATTCCCACCAGCAGTGTACTAGAATTACCTTTTCTTCACATCCTCGTTAGTACTTGTCATTTGATTTTTTTGATAGTAGTCATTCTGACAGGTGTGAGGTGATACCTCATTCTCATTTTAATTTGAATCCCTCTGGTGATAAGTGACTTTGAGCATTTTTTCATATGTCTCTTGGCCATCTCTATGTCTACTTTGGAGAAGTGTCTATTTAGCTCCTTTACCAATTTTTAATTAGATCGTTTGTCTTCCTTTTGCTAAGTTGTATAAGTTCCTTATATAGTTTGGGTATTAACCCTTCACTGCTCTTTTTTTAAAATTAACTATATTGAGGTGACATTGATTAATAAAATTATATAGGTTTCAAATGTACAATTTTATAGTACATCATCTGTATATTGCATTGTGTGCTCACCACAAAAAGTCAAATCTCTTTCTCTAACTATATACTTGACCCCTTTATTCTTTGCTACCTCTCCCCACCCACCTTTTTCTCTATAACCACGATACTATTGTCTGTGTCTATTAGGTTTTGTTTGTCTATTTTCCTTGCTTGTTAAATTATTGCTTTCAGTTTTATATCACACAGATGAGTGAAATTATATTGTTCTTGACTTTTTTTTGTCTGACCTATTTCACTTAGCATGATATTCTCAAGATACATCCACGTTGTAACTTCCAATGGAAGTATTACATCTTTTCTTATGGTTGAGTAATATTCCATTGTATTTGTGTACCACATCTTTTTATCCAATCATCAATTGAAGGATATTTTGGTTGGCAGAAAAACAGACACAAGGGCCAAAAGAGCAATTGAGAGCCCTGAAATAAACCAACATTATACAGGCAAATAATTTTTGACAAAGGAGCCAAAATCATACAATGGATAAAAGAAAACCTCTTCAATAAATGGTGCTGGGAAAATTGAAAAGCCACATGCAAAAGAAAGAAACTAGACTGCTATTTATCACCATGTACAAAAATTAACTCGAAATTAATCAAAGACCTAAATAAAAGACCTGAAACAATAAACTACATAGAATAAAACAAAGGTACTAAACTTGTGAATGTGACCTCAAAGGCAAGGGATGTAAAAGCAAAAATAAATGAGTGGGACTGTATAAACCTAAAAATCTTCTGCACAGCAGAAGAAAACATCAACACAACCAATTGAATGGGAGAATATATATGCAATCAACACTTCAGATAAGGCGGTATTATCTAAAACATATAAAGAACTCATAAAACTCAACAACAAAAGACAAGTCAATTAAAAGTTGAACAGGGAGCCTGAATAGACACTTCTCCCAAGAAGACATGTAAATACCCAATAGATATATAATAAGATGCTCAACTTTACTAGCTATTAGGGAACTGCAAATCAAAACTACGAGATACCACCTCACACCTATTAGAATGGCTATTATCTATTTTTGTCGTCGTTACTTTTGTCTCTTAATAAATTTCCAAACACAGAAAGAAGAAACAAAAGGAACTGACATAGTGATGGGTTAAAATTTTGAGATTAAAAATGTACGAAATAGCGGATTGAATTCTGCCTCCTGCCAACTCAAAAATATAGCATTTCAAGTTGAAAGAAGGGGAAGAAGTGAGAGTATTTAGGTTTATTGCTGATTATTGATGTTAAAAAAAGTTTCATCTAAAATAGACATCTGGTTACTAGTGCTCGGATAAAATTAAAGTGTATAAAAGATTTTTTCATAGCATTATGTCAGATTTTCTATTTCCATCAGGCTATATTTGGTTTCCTGATCCCCTGGCTATAAGTTCTAACAGCAGTGCAGGGTGTAAAATTGACTGTGAGTGTATGATTCTGGGTTTCCTTATCACACTCTATTTTCAGTATGATATCTATCTACCTTTGGTTTCACTTTCTCTTACTTTCATTTTAAAAAACACAACTTATTTTTTGCTCTTGGCCGCCTTCTCTTTGATCATTTTTCTTTCTGACTTCCTATCTTACCCCTATCTAAAGTATGAATTCAATGATAGTCATTTTTCTTCTATACATTCCCTCCTAGCAAAATGTATATATATATTTTTTCATAAACTGCAATCATGGCAAAAATTTTATATGGATACATAATTCTCCACAGTTCAGAAATAGGCTATGTTATTATTTTTTTACACATCACCTGAGTCTGCTAAAATCTAGCCATTTGTTGACTGTTACTAGTGTAGATATTGTGTGGAAAGGAAATTACAAACTGTTTCATGTATACGCGATGTGATTCCAAAGTTATCTAGGGAATCAACTTAATATGCCTGAATTCTTTGTTGTTAATGATGCTTTTATTTGTTGAAACATTCATATTTATTCATACTTCTTATTGTTTTTTGTATATTTACTTTAAAAATACATGATAAGAAGAGATTTATTGCACATAGTCATTTACTTTCAATCAGAAAATGTTTTAAAGCAGGGGTCATATAATGTAAATGAGATAAATGTAGATATTCTGAATGAGTACTTATAGATCCATTTGGCAGCCTTTACTAAGAAATCTATTCTTAATGTAGAAATCAGCATAATTTGTATATCAATCTTAAGGTATAATGATATAAAGTAGATTTTGCATATTTTATCAATGCATTATCATGTTGTATAACCATGTGATTACTTCTTTATTTTCATGGAGAGAAGAATAAATAAGTGAGATAACTTTTAAAAGCAGTTACATACTGAAGCATTCTGTAAACCCATGCATCTCAAATTTATGCCCCCAAACTTGTACGTATAATGTGGCATTTGCAAATTTTACAAAATTCACTAATTTGATCATTAAAAGCCAGTGTCTCATTACTTGAAAGGTAAACAAGTAAAAGAGAGAGAAAATTCCATTTTGGAACATGACTTTTTATGCTATGTCTTCACTAGGAAGACTGTTTTGAAACTTTGCAAAGGATGTCAAAAAATGTCCCATGCCTCCACCTTCAGATGTGTCAGTTGTTAAAACACTGCATCATTATCTCTGCCTAGAGAAAGAAAGAAAAATGCCTCCCATCCCTAGTCACTTATCTCCATGTACACTTGTGCGCTGGAATGTTAAAATTCAAAAGAAACCATCAACAAAAAACAAGAAAGCCCACTGCATAGGAGAACATATTTGCCAATGTTATCACCGATAAGGGTTTAATTTCCAACATTTACAGGGAACTCATAGAAGCTAACAAAAGGAGGGTAAACAACCCAATCAAAAAATGAGCAATGGACCTAAATAGATACTTTTCAAAAGAGCATATAAGGAAGGCCAAGAGACATATGAAAACATGCTCAAAGTCACTAATCATCTGAGAGAAGCAAATCAAAACGACAATGTGGTATCATCTCACACCTGTCAGAATGGCTATCATCAACAAATCAATAAAGAACAAGTGCTGGCGAGGATACAACGAAAAAGGAACTCTGGTGCACTGCTGGTGGGAATGCAGATTAGTGCAGCCACTATGGAGAACA
>NW_006299719.1:2064357-2068391 GCF_000327345.1 Myotis davidii
ACATGATCTCACTCATTTATGGAATATAATGAACAACATAAACTGATGAACAAAAACAGATCCAGAGACAGAGAAACATCGATCAGAACATCAAACCTCAGCGGGAAGGTAAGGGAGGGTGGGGGTAAGAGGGAGAGATCAACCAAAGGACTTGTATGCATGCATATAAGCCTAACCAATGGACAGAGACAACAGGGGGTTGGGTGACAGCATGAGTGGGGGAGTTGGGGGGTATAATGGGGAAATAAGGACACATATGTAATACCTTAATCAAAAAAGAAATTTTAAAAAATTCCCCTCAAAAATGATTATCTCTTTAGTTACCAAGTTATCACTTGAGTGAGGGAGAGTAGGATGTAGCTATGAAGGAGAGATGTGTCATGTGTTAGCACATCATAGAGTTTATGTTGTGGCTACAGAAAGAAGGGAATTGTGTTGCTATGAGGAGAAATTGGCAGTACTTCCTTATATACAATCCCAAATTTCCTGTTACAATTTGTTCCTTAGAATTTCTCAGAGATCAATCTTCCTAAATATCAAGGTCTAAATTTTGAGACATGTTGATTTCAATCAAGTGGTTTAGTTAACATAATCAATTTACCTTAATAATTATGTGTGCTTTCTTGGTACATCAATCCAGTGTGTCCAAAATATGTACATACACAGATAAGACTAAAGTTGACAGTTTGATTTATGCCAAGGGTATTTAGAGTAGTATTGTGAAAATTCATTATTTTTGGATCTATAATGCTGTACAGATTTTTCATACAATATATATCCTTTCATATTCAAGTATCAAAATTTGGTAAAAAAATATTTTATTTTTAATATACTTTTTTATTTATTTCAGAGAGGAAGGGAGAGGGAGAGAGAGATAGAAACATCAATGATGAGAGAGGATCATTGATCGGCTGCCTCCTGCACACCCTACACTGGGGACCGAGCCTGCACCTTAGACATGTGCCCTTGACCATAATTAAACCCAGACCCTTCAGTCTGCAGTCTGAGGCTCTATCCACTGAGTCAAGCCAGGTAGGGCAAAAATTTTTTTTAAATGTCTACAGGATTTAGAAATGTCAAATATCTCCAAAAACCATTTCTATATTTTATGTGTCAGTATAAATTAATTAAACATGTACAAGCGATTTTTCATAGATTAGCCATAGATTCAAACATACATGTGATAAAGAAATTTAAAAATGTGGCTTTGAAAAAAAAAATAAAAAAAAATAAAAATGTGGCTTTGTTTTATATTGATAGTAGAAATTAAAATAAGCATGTGAATGTTTTCTAAGCTCAAGAATTATTACAATGTAACATAGAGAAAAAATATAATGGTGCTTTAAAATCACAGATACCCTTACTGGTTGTGTGCTCATTAGAAGTAAAGTACAATTCAGATTGCACACTAGAATTGTACATACTATCATTTAGTTTTAAATCATAAATGGACTAAATGCTTTATCACAAGCATATTACAAATACATTTAGTTTTCATTTGATCATATTACTGGATGATAATATACTTTTGCCTGCATAAAAGTATATAATCATTAACATTTATAGCTCTCCATGGTAAAATGGCAGATGACATAAACTATCATTGCATCATATGTAATTCAAAAGCTGGCTTGTAATGTAAATTTCAATTCTGTACTCTGTCAGTAACTAACATATGTTGAATCATTTCCTTCTTTAGACATACAGCATTGGAATCCATTTAAAGTGCTTAATGATCTATTAATAAAACCATGATTTTCCAGCAGAGTTTCTGACCTCCCCTTACTGGCACCAGCTCTAGTACTGCCAATCAAATTAGAATATCATGGTTTCTCAGTAAATAAAGGCTAATTGGACATTTAAAGAAAAATTGAGCATTAGGAATACCTATGTTCACATTATTCTTGTATAAGACTTAGCTATCCAATTTCTATTTGTCATATATGCATAAAATATCCATCATGGCATATATTAGACTTTTTTAATGCAACGGATTATCCACTTGCAATTTCAGGAATAATCAGATATATCAGGCTTAATGTTGACTTCAATGTATTAATTAATTATTTTTTAGGAGAAACAAATTTATGTTGAATCATTTGTGCTTAGTAAGCTACACTATATGTGCTTTTTAAAACCATTCTCTCCAATTACAAAAATTTTATTCTATATAAAAAGTTATTTATGCATATATACCACCATATCTTCTAAGTAGCCAGTATCTGCTCTCTTACTTCCTGATTCATTAAATAGCTTAAAATATAGCCTGCTTTTGATGGGTTCTATTGAATCATGTGCTTGAACTGTTCTAAAAAACTGTGTGAAAAACTGCATAAGCAAGTATCAATATTTTCCAACTACATAATTTTAGAAATATAAATATGTCCAGTGAAAGTAAAGAGATTAAGCTTTATAGAGAATTAAATATTTAGAGAAACTACTCCAGATATAGTACACTTGCTAATGTTGAGAGAAAATATAAAGATATAAAGTTAAGACATGATTGACATTGGTGAAAATTTAAAGAATTCATTGGAAGGGAGAGATAACAAAAAAACCCTGAAATCCTTAATAATAACAAAGTAAGAAACTAGGAACAATAATTGTAGTTGAAACACTGGCCAGGAGACAGAGCAGGTGGAAGGTCACCAGTTTCCCCCGACCCAACTTTATCATCGCCACACTCACATCTGGTATCCCCAAAGGGGAAACCTCAGTGGACATGAGAAAATAAGAAACCTCAGAAGAAAACTAGCACAACAAGGATTAGGGAATTCAGTGTAGTGTCACCACTGCCTCTAAACTCTAAGCACAAATTTGCTTCCACCCTATCTTTGTACATCCTTTCCCCCAAATCCCCAAACCTCAAACTTAAAAATGTGGACCCAAGCGATTATGATCCTTGGAAATAATTAAGCCACTGGGAGAAACCCAAGCAAGTTATCTCTGGAGGAAATAACTTAATTTCAAAAGTAGGTCTTAAACCCTTTTCATGAAGTTCCAAAGAAAGTGAGCTCACCATAGAAACATCGCTAATAATTTGAGGAAACTAACCACCATGGGAAAGCATTCCCAAAATGTACAATTAGGCTCAAAATGAATTTAAAAGATGCAAAATTAAAAAAAAATGTATTTTAGAATAAATATAAGAAAATGTTGATATAATAAGAAATGAGAGACTATCAAAGCAGATCATCCAGATTTGTAAAAGAACAAATTAGAAATTCTAGCAGTAAAAAAAAATCAAAAAATCTGTATGCTCCAAATAACATACTTAGAACCACATTAATAATAAAAAAGGCAAAATTATATGAAGAAATAATAATAGTTAATACTTCCAAAGAATACCTATGTTTAATTACTTTTCTAAAAGGATTATAATTATATTAACATATTTAATCCCCACAATAGTTGTAAATTAGTTATTATTGTTTTCCATGTTTCACAGGTGACACATTTGGGAGATTTAAAAAATGTGTCTTAGTCCCACAGATAACAACACAGAAAAAATTTGAATGCAGGAATTTAGTTCCAGAATCCAAAGTTTGTAATTACATCTTTTATCTCTAGAAAACTTGGCAAGATACTTAAGAGGCATTTCACACAGAGAAACTATTAATACCCCTAAAATAAGAAAATTATGTTTAACTTCAATAATAGTCAGAGAAATTCAAATAGAGGCATTAGATATTAGATCATAACTTGCCATCTAGAAAAAAAGTCTGCTAATATTTAATGTTTAATTTAATAGTTGCAAGGATGTAAAGCAATGAGGATTCTCATATAATGCTCAGAGGTAAATAAATTTATATACTTACTGTAGAAAAGAATCTGAGATTATATATACACTAGAGGCCCGGTGCACAAAAATTTGTGCACTCGGGGGTAGAGGGCCCCCAGCCTGGCCTGTGCCCTCTCGCAATCTGGGACCCCTTGGGGGTGACCACCTGCTGGCTTAGGCCTGCTCCCCGGGGGATTGGGCCTAAGATGGCAATCCGACATCCCTCTCGCAGCCTGGCAGCCCTCAGGGGATG
>NW_006299719.1:2069720-2073117 GCF_000327345.1 Myotis davidii
TCTCAGCATCTCTGGGCTTATCAATGGGGCCTGATCAGAAAGGCGGGGTTGATCAGCATCCTGGTGGAGGCCTGGGCTGTTGGCCAGTCCAGGAGAGAATGTGAGGCAAGTTCTGATCAAAAGCTGCCACAGAGGCTATGGATCAGACCCCGTCTCTCTCTCTGCAGGCCTCTTTCTGGGCCTGATCCGCAGCCCCCTAGGCGATCAGTGCTGGACCAGGGCACTGCAGTGCCCCAGTCAGTGCTGGGTCACCATGGCAACCGAGCACTGACTTCTGGTCTGGTTTCCGTGGTAATGGTCATTAGGACCCTGGCTCTTTATTATATAGATGTTCAAACTATGTGCATTATGACCTAGCAATTCTAACAAAATATCTTGAGAAATTTTTGCATAGTATTCCCAGAAATCTGTACATAAATGTTTTCAGCATTATTGCGTATAATAGATCAAAACAAAATAACCAAAATATCTATCAATAGAATAGATAAATAAAGTGGGATATATTTGAACAATGGAATAATATAGAACAATGAAAATTAATAAACTCTAAAGGTCAATATAAATTCATCTCAAAAAGGCAACATTAAGGATCATTTTATTTGTAGATATTTTGGAATCAGGCTAAATTTTAAAATACTACTTAATAATATGTATATTTTGTAAAAATGTGGGGGGAAAACTTGGGAGAAGACTCACCTTTTGGGGAAGAGATTTAAGCATATTTATAGTTTTTTCTACTTTATAGTCTTAGACATTTTATAAGTGAAAATTAACTTGTGAAATATTACTGTATTCATCCATTGGTATATCTGCTATATTTCATTTTGTAAAAGTACATTTCTAAAAGAGGAAAAAATATGTTAAAGGATTTGGCTTTTATAATGACTATTTTGTCACTAAATAGCTACAAGTAGGGGGAAGTTATTTAATACCTTGAATTTATTTCTCTTATTTACAAAATGAATAGAGTGCACTAAGTTTATTCAGTCCTTCGTGTATTAACTTATTGTTCTTACATGTATTAAAACATTTTCTGTGTTCTAAGCAGTATGTCTCATAGAGACATAAGTTTTGGTGTTTGCATTTGAGCAGCTGGCATTCTAACACAGGAGCTGGTGATGCCTCCCAGTTCTAGTTTTATTTTCAGATAGAAGTCAGTTCAACTCACACCCTAGTCAAGACAAAGAGAAGGATTTGGCAGGCACTGCAAACTTGGTTCTTCGCCCTGCAGTCATCCATAGAAAGTTAAGGTTAATAAATAAAAAGGGATGACATATAGGCAGAGGGAGTTAGAAGAGGAATTCCTGGTTTTGACACTATTGATACTAAATAAGACAGTAATCATGCATGTGGAATATGATATCACTGTATTCTACCCTTAGGTAACAATAACCTGAAAGATGCTCTGGGCTCATGATTGTCATGTTCAATTTCAATATATACAAATCTCCAATGCATTAATAGGAAAAGCAAGCACAATGAAAATGTATAAAATGTTAATGCCAGCGTGGAATTGGTAGTTTATGATGTAGAGAAACAAAATCCATGTTTAATATCCTTACTGCACCTGAATTTGCAAGCTCTATATTGTTTCAATTAGTATGGTAAACTGCTTTGAATGTTTTAAGAACTATAGGATTTATTCTCAAGTGATAAATCTTGTTTTTCTATATCACATATTGAAAATTTTTTTTTTCCAAAACTGAATAAACAAATTGAACACAATGCTATCGGGTATGTAAAATAAATCTCCCTGCAGAATATAAAAATCAATCTAACTTAAAAAATATATAGGTGCAGATGTCATCAAACATTTATTTGCATATTTGCATACCATTTTTTATAAACTAATTTTAGTGATTCATTTTCAAAATTTGAAAGGGGTTTTGTTTCAACTTTATATTAGCCATGAAATTTCCTTAAACAATATTTAGAAATCTGAGTAAGCAACTTTACAATCAAAACTATCTGTGCTTTCCAACAGGTTTGGTTTAACTTTGAAAGAAAATCTATATAAATATCTATCTATATTTCTATCAGTCTATCTATTGATATATACAATTATTTATAGTTATACACATATACATATATACTATCAATGTTCTGAACTATTTAAGACACTCAATATATAAAGTTTATGTTTGACCTTTCTACATTTTCTTTCTCGCCAATACTTTATGTGCACCTTTTGTTATGGAAGCTAAAATGAACTGGCATATTTCCCTTTAGGCTAGCTTCATATGCATCCATTGAGTTAGCTTATATTTGCCCTAATTGACAAGAGTGCCAAGGTAAATGCTATGCAAATGAACCCCCTGTGGGACTCCTTTTTCTAAGTTAAATTGCTGCCTAGGCAAACCTAGCACTTTGTAATGTTATTCCAAGGTATTTAATCCTGTAGTTTGTGTAGACATTCAGAATTACTGACAGTGATACATTGGCTCCCTAATACTATCTATCTCTGACAAACATTCTCTGATTTAAACACAGCATTATGGCTGATAATTTTGAAGTACATGCAATGAGAGCTGATAATGTTAGATTATTATTGATGATAAAATAAGTCAAGGAAAATTTAAAGCTATACAGTACTAACAACACACACACACACACACACACACCAATTCTTTTTTCACTAAAGATGTAATATAACCAGCAATAGTAAAACCCAGTGTTAATGACTGCTCAGTTTCAAATATTTATTTTTAAATTGTGACTATATCTAAGGTGGCTTATTTAGTTATTATATTTCCCTCTCTATGATTTATAGCTTTTGTGATAGGAGGTTGGCCTGTGCCTTTCAGGATATTCAGTAGAATCTCAGTCCTCTATCCACTAGATACCAGCAGTGTCCCCCTAAGTTGTGACAATAAAATTGTCTCTGGATTATCCCTAAGGGGCAAAATTGTCCCCATTTAAAAAGCTCTGTACTCTGAGGTCCCTACCAAATGCCCCCCTGATTCAGTGAGAACTCCACTCCTAATTGTCAGAACTCAAATGTGTGAACTCTCGGAATTTTTTACTTCTCAGCTCCCTGTAGTTTTTTTTCTTTTTCTTTTTCCTTTGTAGTTGTTCCTTGACAAGATTTGTAGTATCCTTTCCTACAAATGTGCAGTTTACTATTAGGCCAAATATATGCCAATTTATGGAGCAACTTTTCCACATGGCTTTCATCTTTCACACCGCACTGTAAAAATTCCAGGCATGCTGGCCTTCCCAAACTCTGTCTTCTGTCTTCTCATCATTGCAGGTTGAGCATGCCCTTCCTATGATCTCCTTGCAGACAGGAAACCAACAAGCTTTTCCCTCTCTTGTTTTCTTTCTCTGAGGATCAGAGTCCTGCATTGCCTCTTGTCCAATTTATTTTTATTTTGTTAAGTTTATTGGGTGACATTAG
>NW_006299719.1:2073370-2074813 GCF_000327345.1 Myotis davidii
CTGGACATATTTGTTCTTATAATCTCAGATTTTCATTATACAATGAGACACTAAAAGAAAAAATTGCCTCTATGACAAACCAAGTAACATGTTTTGAGATAAAGATAAATAACTAAAAAATATTTTTTGTTTCATTATATGCAAAATACTTGGCAAAGAATTGGAAAATGAAAAGAATCTAGATGGTCTCCAGTGATGTTTTCTCTCAAATATCTTTACGTTATTACTTGAACTCAAAGTATTCCTAACATGAAATCATAATTAAGGCCATTTTAGTGTTGGATATTCTATAAACACAACGTGGAACAATAGTTAGGACTCTCAGAGAAAAGTCCTATTCCAATATAAAGCCCCATACTAAACACACAAAAAATGAATATTTGTAAATGTTAATTAAACTGAAAACCACTATCAGAACGGAATATGGAGAGATAGAATGGTTTTCTATAGGCAAAGGTGTCAAAGATACATTTAATTCCTTATTTTTTTAATCTCTACACAGAAACATGTCATATAAAAAGCTAGGCTCAACTCCAAGGAAGGAATGAAAATTGCTGGAAGAAATACAAATAACTTAAGGTATACATATGGCACCATCTTACTGGCAGATAATAGCAATGATTTAAAATGGCTTCTGAGAAAAGTAAAAAGAAAATGATAAAGCAGGATTGCATTTGAACATCAAGGAGACAAAAGTCGTGACTACAGAAGAAACATACAACTTTGACATAGACAATGAAGGTATCAAAATTGTTAAAGATTTTGCTTATCTTGATACAGTCATTAATTCAAAAGGAGACTACCACCCAAAAATAAACAGAAGGCTGGGTCTTAGAAGGGCAGCAATGGAAGAATTTGGAAAAATCAGTATGAGCAAAGATGTGTCCTTAGAAACCTAACATCATCCATATCCTCGTATTACCAATTACTATGTATGGATGTGAAAGCTGGACAGTGAAGACGTTGATAGGAAGACAATTGATTCATTTGACATGGATTTGGAAGAAAGTTCTTTGGATGCCCAGGGCAGCCAGAAAGACGAAAAAGTGGGTCCTAGAGCAAGGTAAGCCTGAAACATCCCTGGAGGCAAAAAATGATAAAACTGAGAGTGGCCTACTTTGGGAACATCCTGAGAAGGCAGGGTTCTTGGAAAACTACAATGATCCTGGAAAAAATAGAAGGCAACAGGAAAAAACGAAGACCCAATATGAGATGGTTTGACTCCATGAAAGAAGCCATAAAGCCCCATTCTAAACACAAAAAAAATGAATATTTGTAAATGTTAATTAAACCAAAAACCACTATCAGAACAGAATATGGAGAGATAGAATGGTTTTCTATAGACAAAGGTGTCAAAGATACATTTAATTCCTTATTTTTTTAATCTCTACACAGAAACATGTCATATAAAAAGCTAGGCTCAACTCCAAGGAAGGAATGAAA
>NW_006299719.1:2075459-2085151 GCF_000327345.1 Myotis davidii
TTGCTAAAAATATGAGTTATGTTTCTCAATAATAGAATTAACAAATTAATTAATACAATGAATATTTATTAAACACCTACTGTGTACTGAGCTACAAAATTAGGAACTGGAGATTGAGTAGTGAACATGTAAATAAAAATCCTCACCTTTATTGGCTTATATTTGAGCAAGGATGATGGACACTAAAGATAAATAAATTAAATATGTGTATATTTATTAAATAAATAAGCCAAAGATGGCCTTTGTGTAGTGATCCTCAGGTTGTTAATTTCTTTATTGCTGGTCGAGACCCATTTTCTTAAAAGCATGCTGGCACTTAAACGCAACTTTTTACACATCTATTTATTTCTTTAAAAGTTCAAACAAGCAAATTTTACTCATTTAGAGACCACCTGCATTAGACACCTGTAAAAAACTTGTCCGATAGCTGTTTCCTATAATTATAAGGCCTGAAATTGCTGTAGAACTCTCTGACCCAGAGATCTCCCTCCCATCACCTAAGCCCCCTTTCCAATGCTCCTCTCTCTCCAGTTACCTTGCCCGGTTCCCCTTCTGATAGTTACCCCAGCTCTATAGCTTTTAGAAGGACTCCTGTTGTGTGGAACTTCCCAACAAGCTGACCAAATAAAGTGTGTTGTGTGTAAAAGCCTCTTGTGATCAATCATATCTTTTTCCATGATTAGCCCCAAACCCCTCAAACCCCCAGCAATATTAGCTAGTAAAAATGATTGACAAGAAAAATAATACAAGGAGGTGAGATATAAAATAGGAACTGGGGGTTGACATTTTAGAGTGGCAGGCACATCCTTACGAAAAACGGACTGCCAAGTATAATCCTGAAAATGTGTGTGAATTGGTCACACATTTTATTTATCCACATATTTGTCTACTTCATTAAATAAATGTTTTATAAAAAAAAACACTGCATATGTTGTTCACTGTCAATATCCCCATTGCTTAAAAACTGTCTAGAACATGGTAGGTGATAAATAAATGTACATATGCCTAACCAATAATGGAATAAGACTGCCACTGATCTAAAACCAGCACTTTTTATAAGCAGCAAATCTGTATAGTCTCTCAAAATACCTCTGAAACAAAAGTATGCTAAGGAAATAATTATCCAAAGGGAAAAGTGATCTTTCTCCCATTTCCCTGCCACAAAAAACGATGAAAAGTTCACACCAATTCCCATACTGTCTTCTAAATCCCAGCCGCTAGTTTCGGTTTGTGAAAATGTGAATCAGTTCATTCACATGGTGTAGGGCTGAGGAGGATGGGATATAAATTCAAATCTTTTCCTTTTCACTTGCTCACTGTCTAATTTTAAGGATCAGCTAAACCCTTCTAAAACTTCTGCTCATCATCCTTACAATAGAGTGATGATGTAGCATGTTCTAAATGATTTTTCAGAAAAAAAATGAGAGTACTTCATACATGTTCAGAAACACAATAAATGTTCAATTAGTGCTATCTAGAATTAATAAATCAATACTTATACTACTATTTATCAAATGCCTACTATGTAACAGACAATGTGCTCTGTGCGGGTAACATATCCTATCTAATAATAGACAAACATGGTAATTGACCATTCCTTCGCTATGCCTCCCATGGGCTAATCAGCAAGATATGCAAATTAACCGACAACAAAGATGGCGGTTAATATGCATACGTAGGTGTGAAGCAGTGGAGCAAAGGCTTGAAGGCGGCTCCGGCCAGAGCGAAGGCCTGGGTCCTGGGTGCCAGAGGAAAACCGGTGCCGGCAGCCGGGGGAAGGGAAGGCCTATTGCAGGAATCTTTTCATGCAACAGGCCTCTAGTGTTTAATAATAACCTGAGCCCTTATTTGAAGGAACACTTAGGTTATAATGGATGAAAAACATGCAAAAAGACATAAATGCAATCAAGGTGTGGTGGGTGCAACAGTGGTGATATTAGTAACTACTCCAGGAGCATAGAAAACAGAGAAATATGAAATTCACACAGCTTTGATCTTTCCTGGGCGAACCTTTTCCTAAAACAACTTACTTTGGGCCTAAATTATTAAACAATGTTCTCCTTCGTGTTTATAATTATTTATATATTGTCTATTTTTAAGCTGTTAACCATGTCAAAAAGTTAATATTTGAATATCAACTGTATCAAACAGTGTCTCAGGCTATAATTCTTTGGAGTCATTTTGGATGCCCGTCCTCCTTTACAAAACTTATATATCTGGCACAGGAGGGAAATCTTTGACCCACCTTGCATTCGTGTTAGAGTGTGAACACTTACACCATCTCCAACACTGTCACCCCACATGGTACAAAGACTTAGCCCAGAAACAAAGTTTCTATCTACTAATATTAAATGAAAAGACTTTCAACAATGGTACCTTTTTAAAATGTAATCCCTATGGCAATGAAGAACTCTGTGGAGTTAAAAGCCTTATGTTACTAAGAGAGAACTCCCTAAGCAATTTCTTTATCACAATGGTCTACATATATGAAAAGTTTCTAATATTATATACATTTTTTAGTAAAACAAAGAGAACATTGCCAAACTGTAAATTGTTTTAAACAGGATAACATTCAACTGAGGTCACCCTCAATTAGTGAGTCTGACAGGGGTTATCAAACTACAGCCCATGGTTCAGACCACCACCTATTTTTGCAAGGTTTTATTGGAACACAGCCACAGCCATGTATTTATTATCCATGGATACTTTTGTGGTACAAGAGCAGAGATGAATAGTTGCCCCAAGGATCATATGAAACACAAGCCTAAAAAATTTACCATCTGGCCATGTAAGAAAAAGTTTGCTGATCCTTGCAGGCTATGTAAACAAGAACAACAAAACGAGCTCTGGACCATCTTGAGTAAAATAATAAATTACATTATAAAAAGACATTTCCAAGTTAATTCATTTACTAGTAGTACTCTGATAGGAATGTGATATCTATGATTAATGGGATTTTTACTCAAAAGAATATTTTGTCAGCTTTAGTGAACTACCATTTACATGTACTAAGTTTAATCAATTTAAATGTATAATTTGATGAATTTTGGCAAAAATATATAGTTTTATAACCACTACCACTATGATAATATGGCATATTTCTAACAAATTGACTGTTTTTTTTCCTTTTTTTAGAGAGAGAGAGAGAGAGAGCGAGAGAGAGAGAGAGAGAGTAAAAAGGAGAGGGATGACAGAAACATCAACTTGAGAGACATATTGATTGGTTGCCTTCTGCACAGGATCTCCGAGGTAGGTGCCCTTGACTAGGGATCAAACCTAGGACCTTTGAGTCCGCAAGCCAATTCTCTATCCACTGAGCCAAATCAACTAGGGCAAATTGACTTTTTTTGTTGTTTTTTGTTTTTTTTACAGTCAATTCCTCCATTTCACTCTCCAGTCCCTGGCAACCACTGATGTACTTTCTATTTTGTTTTTTTGTTTGTTTGTTTGTTTGTTTAAAATATATCCTTTTATCTTATTTTGTTTCTATATATTGTCTTTTTTTATATTCTATGAAACTTCAATTATATATATATATGAGGCTGATTGATAACGTATCTGTTAATTTTTCCATCATTTTTCTCTTTATGTTAAATTTTAGATGTCTTCTTTTCTTAAGTTTTTGCATTCACACATATTTTCTTGTGTAGCTTATAATCTGCTGTTAATTTTCTACTTCAAATATTGTGTTTTGTACCTTTAAAAGTTTGATATGGGCCTGGCTGGCATGACTCAGTGGTTGAAGCAGGAGGTCAGGGCACATGCCCTGGTTGTGGGCTCAATCCCCAGTTGGGGGGTGTGCAGGAGATAATCAATTAGTGATACTCTCTCATCATTGATGTTTCTATCTCGCTTTCCCTCTTCCTTCTTCTCTGAAATGAATAAAAAAAATGGTATGGATTTTTAAAAATCTTATCCTCATATTCATGCATTTTTCCTTCTTGAACATATAAATAATATTTATAATAATTTAAATGTTTTATTTGTTAATTTTATTATCAGTTACTTCAGGTTCTCTTTCCATTTAAAGATTTTCTCCTGGCTATGCATTTTATTGTTTTGTGCAAATCTGGTTATTTTTAATTTGATGTCAATGTATTACCTTGTTGGTTGCCAAATTGTATTTTATTCTTCTAACTAGTGTAGGATTTTTTTCTTTCTATCATGTAGTGCTAAGTTTCTTGTAATCAGTTTGATCTTCCTGAGACCTCCTCTTACATTTTAAGCAGAGATTTTGAACAGCTGCTACTTTTGGGCAAACTTACCCTCACCTCTGCAGGAAAATTATAGCAGTAGCTTTCTGAGAATTTAATCATATGCCCCACATATCAAAAGTTCTTCTCATCTGTCTGATGATCCTACATAAGCTCTATTTTTTTTTCTTTCTGTTACTTTCTGGTGGTACTTCCATGACCTTGATATCTTCCTCATATACATACACAAATCAGTACTCAGCCCAAAACTCAAAGGAACCACTCTGGAATACCAATGCTCTCTCTTGGTGAAGCTGCCTCTCTCTAGGACTATACTTTTAAAATTTTAGCCACATCAGCCTCACACTCTGAATCTGCCTCATCAACAAGAAAAGCCACAGAATTCGGCTATCTTTAAACCACTATTTCACACCACTTTGTTTCTCCAGCTGTTATTTCATTATGTATGAAAGTGAAAACCTCTCAATATATCATTACATGAGAGCATGCCATTATGAGTGTTCCATGTGATAATAGATTTAAAGTCCTGACTACTTGGCCTAGTATATACTAGTAAAACGGGGTCAATAAACATGACTCACCTCCAACTTCTATTTATTTACCTAATTCCAGGTCATACATTTTAAAAGTCAAATCATGTATGATATAACACTCTGCCTTAATAGGTAAATACTACTTTAGTAAAAGTTAAAGGAAAGTTCTATTAACTAATGACTTATTCTGTCCCTTGGATTTTTCTACTAATTCTGGTTCTATGAGGCAGATGCATATCACCCATATAGGATGAAAATTCTCAGATATTAAACCTCAGATATTTTAACTTTCTCAGATGCTGCTTCCTCCAAAATAAGAAATGCCATATTGCTATTATGCTAATGGGAATCAACCCCATTTTCCTTTTCTGACAAAGCATTTTGTTATAGGCTTCATGTTTGTGTCTCTCCAAAAGTTATATGTTAAATCTTCCTTAGCCCCAATGGGATGGTATTAGGAGGTAGGGGCTTTGGAAGTAATAATGTCATGAGGGTGGAGCTCACATGACAGCATCAGTACCTTTATAAGAAGAGACATCATAGAGTTTTCTCTCTTTCTCTGCCTCTCAACTCTGTGAGGATGCAACAAGAAGATGGTTGACTGTAAACCAAAAAGAGGGGACTTTGCCTGAACCTGGCCATGCTGGCACCCCGATCTTGGACTTCTATCCTCTAGAACTGTAAGAAATGTATGTTTGCCCTAACCAGTTTGGCTCAGTGGACAGAGCATCAGCCTGCAGACCGAAGGGTCTCGGGTTTGATTCCGGTCAAGGGTATCTACCTTGGTTGCAGGAACATCCCCAGTATGGGGTGTGCAGGAGGCAGCTGATCAATGTTTCTCTCTCATCGATGTTTCTAACTCTCTATCCCTCTCCCTTCCTCTCTGTAAAAAAATCAATAAAATATATTTTTTTTAAAAAAAGAAAGAAATGCATGCTTGGTATTTAAGCTTCATAGTCTATGGTATTCTGTGATAGTAGCTTAAACTGATGAAGACACATTTTACTCCACGCTTCCATAAATATTAACCATCTAAGTCATGAATCCCGAACATGTCTCCACAGACAGTAATGTTCTATTCAGAGCAATAAAAGGAATGCCAGCAAGGTGATGCTCCCACATAATAGCAGTCATATTTCACAAACAGACAAATTCAAGCCCGTGACTTAATTGTTATGCCTACAGTAACCACTTACTATGAGAACAGCTGGTGATCTTACATTGACAGCTGGCTCCACAATTGTAAGTATATATTTGAGCAACTAGAAATAAGGGACAAAGCGAGGAATTCTCCCACTTTTTGGGTGGTATCCATGGTTACCACTTAACCCAACGAAAATGGACAGAGACAAGTTAAACATAAACATGATCTGTCCCTTCTTGCAAAGGGAATCTCACTTTTTACCTAGTCCTTCTAGCTACAGTTAAAACTATGATTTAAGTAACTAAAGCTGGAATAAAAATAAAGTGAAAAAAGAAGCCCCAAAAACAGTAGGTAGAAGATAAGGTTTGTAGTCGCAAATGTTATCAGCCATGTAACCTGAAGTGTTTAAGTTTCAGAGCTTCTGTAATTCACATATCAAAGGATACACAGTAGGCATAAAGATTACTAGGAAGTGGAAAAAAATACAACACACAGATTTGTGAATGTTGTTGATTTTCTAGGCCTTTTAAGTTATACTGTTAGCTTTTGGAAAAATTCTTTAACCATTGACTTCTGTAAGTTTGAATTTAGAAAGAGTCTGAAACATTAGATGCATTTTTCTTTTAGGGAGATCAATATAAATTCACAGAGAATTAGATGACAAATTCAGCTTTTATTTTATGAGGCCTCTTCTGTACTAGTATGTATTTACTTGGTAGCGATTTTAACAGGTGCTATGAGCACTACTGAGCATCTGCACAGAATGTTGCTTCTGTTTGTATCCATCAGAGAAAACATTGTCACCTTCATTTGGACCAGAGTGGTTTACAAGGTCATCAACCATGTCAGCAGCAATAGCCCTTTTTAAAAGATCCAATCAGACCTGCAATAGGATCAGACTGACTGTTTGTTTATCCATTCAATCTTTAATTTATTTTTCAAAACCTGTTGTTTTGAGTTTATCACCTATTTCATAGTTGTATAATAAGGCTCAAAAAGATCTGGGTTTTTTTTCATGTTGAATTTCTAAACATAACAGTATTGTGAACTCTGTATAATCATTCACTGCTTTGAAGTAAGGGGAGAGACTATTTCTACAAGGTTAACATGAACATATATCCATTTGGGTTATCTATCTATCTACCTATCTATACATAGAGAGATATATAGTTATCTAGTTATATAGGCATATCAATATAGATATATGTCTATCTTTATTTATCTATTTCTGTCTCCATCTATATAAAGATGGAGAGAGAAAAAGAATATAGTGTAAGTTTGTTGGTTTTTATTTTTAATGTTTTGTTGTTTTTCTTTATGCTGAGAAAACTGGTGTAATTTTTCCCAATGAGGTAATGAGATAAAGATTATTGTGTTACATTTTGTTTTTCTCTATGGAAATTTTGGATGTTCAGATAGAAGTACATCAACTGTGTGTATTAAGGGTGAACTTTAATGCATGACAATCAGAGCCCAAAATGGATATTTCTAGTCTATTCAATGTTTATGGTGTTTATCTGCCAGAAATGTTACAGGTGTAGCTATGTTATAATTTTTGGAAAGATGCAATTTGTCCCAAGCTTAAATATTCAATCAGGATTGTATCCTACAACCCACCATAGGTTTAGCATAAGTTATCCACAGAGTTATTATTAGGATGCCTAAAGATGTTCTCTGTTTTTCAACAGTATATGACATTCTGTCATTTTGGGGTTTTTTAGTTCTCTTATAGATTTGCTACCAAATTTAATTGTATCTGTGAAAAATTAAAATTAGCTAAATACAAGCTGTGAACATTTCAAAGATAATCACTTTCAATAATTATCCTCTAATCATTGAATCACAGAAGCTCAAAACTTGGAAGAAATATCAGCAACCATCTGACAAAACTTTCTACTTGTAAATATGACTGGCCATATACAGAGGAACCATGACTTGCCCTGAATCTCACAAGTTAGTCTTGTTCATATCACAAAGCACATTGCTATAATGTTGCTGCTATAGTGAAAACAGTTTCCTTCTTGCAATTATGAACTGGACTGAAACAAAATGCATATAGAACACACAACTACTTTTCCTCAGGAATATTTTTGGTGTTGCAGTTATTGGTGGTGGTTTATTTTTGTTATGATTTATTATTATCATCATCATCTAGACACTTAGATAATGCTAGACCTTATGGTAGGATTCAGGTTAAAATATTAAATTTGCAACTAACAAACTATGTGACCCAAGCAAATACTTGTACCCACTGGCCCTTCCTGTCATTAAATTAGGCATAATACAAGATTATAAACTCTTGCACTCTACTTTCTTATGATTCTCTGTTAATACACCTATTTATCTATCTACCTATAGCTAGATATAGATGTAGATATGTATGTGTAGAAATAGTCATCAGATGCTCCAGCATTACAGGTATTTATAACCTAATAAAATGTCAACTCATTTTATACACATATTTTTAATTGATTTCAGAGAGGAAGGGAGAGGGAGAGAGATATATAAACATCAATGATGAGAGAGAATCATTGATAGGGTGATTCCTGCACATTCCTCATTGGGGATGGAACCCAAAACTCAGCATGTGTCCTGAACCAAAATTGAATCATGACCTCCTGGATCATAGGTCAATGCTCAACCGCTGAGCCACACCAGCCAGGCAGCTCTTCTAAACCCTTAGTAATTTAACAATACTTTAATGCAGAAAAGAAAGGAAAAGAAATATCTGTTATTCACCAACCAAAGTAATACATAGAAAAATTTAGCTTAAGAAGAGATACCTGAACAAGTAATATTAATAAAAAGGTGCAACATTAGGATCCAGAGGATGGCTGCTAACAGGAAGGCAGACTGCAAGATAGATAGTGTGTGAGTGAGAGAAAAAAAGGAGGGTGTGTGGTCACTTGGGGAGTGGACAGGAAGGCAGACTGCCAGATAGTGTGTGAGTGAGAGAAAAAAAAGGAGGGTGTGTGGTCACTTGGGGAGTGTTTGTTTATGAATTGAGGGACATCTATACTCCAAGGGACTGTTGGGGACTGCCAGACGGGGTTCCCCTGACTGGACAGCTTCCACTGCCGCTGGCATCCCTCCTGGAGCAAATGGCTCTGATGCGGAGACCACACCATCTTGAAGGGGAGAATGGATGTTGTCAGAAGCCTGAAAATCCCGGGAATCTACAACAATGGCACCCAGGAAACAGCTGTGAACCTGGGAACACTGGTCCCCAAGCAGCGGGATCACACAGATTTGGAGGAGCTCTGCACCTCCTCACAGAAAAAACAGAGAGAACTACATAACCAGACACCCAGAGAAGAGAGATCATGGGGAGACAAAGAAACAGCCTGCATATGAAAGAAAAACAGGCATCACCAGAAAAGGAAGTAAATGAAATGGAAGCAAGCAACCTGTCAGAGAAAGAATTCAGAGAAATGGTCATAAGGTGGATGAAAAGAATGGAAGACCAATTCAACAATATGTATAAGAATCAAGAGTAAATGAAGAAGAACCAAGAAGAAATGAAAAAATGACATCACTGCTATAAAGAACTCAATAGAAAGCATCAACAGTAGGCTAAAAGAAGCAGAGGACCGCATCAGTGAGCTAGAAGACAAGGTAGGAAAAAATACCCAAGCAGAGCAACTTCTAGAAAAAATAAAAATAAAAAGCAGCAGCCTAAGAGAACTTTGTTACAACATGAAATGAAACAACATCCGCATAATAGGGGTACCAGAAGGAGAGGAAACTGAGCAAGGAATAGAAAACCTATTTGAAGAAATAATGACAGAAAACTGCCCTTAT
>NW_006299719.1:2088693-2095047 GCF_000327345.1 Myotis davidii
AGGACAGAGGAAGATCAAGGGGAAAATAAAAAAAAAGAGAGACTATGTAATACTCTTTGTAATACTTTAAGCAATAAAAAAAATAAAATTACAATGAAATATCAAAAGAAAAGGTGCAACATTAAACCAGATACAGTCTGTCAATGGGTAAAGCATGTTTTGTGTTTTGGAGAATCAATAGGTTTTAGCTGTTTCAGGTGCAACAAGTGGCATTTGGTCAGGAGTGAGTTGTGATTCAGAAACAGAATCACTCAGTATTTAGACTTCCTAATTCTCCAAAGAGTTATATCAGCGAGAGGCTATTAAGATTTTTTTTATGTGTTTTCTATTTCCTGATGATCATAATTCCTCAAAGGCAAATAAAGTATATCTGACCTATAATGCATTTCATTGGTCCCTGGAGCTCCCATGTCTCAAAGGGCATAGTAGAAATCATAAGACCAGCCAATAAAATTACCCATAAAGAGATCACTAAGGATTATGGTAGATAACCAACAAAAGACAAAATGAAACCTAGGAAAAGCCTAGTCAAGGAAAGTGATCATTTAATCAAAGCCAGGTGGGGTCCATATGTCTGTTTTTGACTGATAAAAAGGACTTATTTTTAGGTGAAGCTTGTAGCCTGCCTATAATTTGAGTTTCAGAAAACAGGGCACAGAACACTGGTGAGCCTTTCTACCTTCTTTAGCTGTTTTGGGAAGGAAGGAAAGCCAAACATCTATGGTATGACTATTGTTCCACAGAGTCAGCCCTAATCAGAAGACAAGATAGTGCCACTGTGCGTGATATTCAGGAAATTATGCATTCCACTTACCCTCTGATTCTAACATTTGATTAAAAAAAATTAATGAACGCATTTTTCTAAAAAATTTAGGAAAAAAAGATCATCTCTAGGATTAGACCTTCCAAGGGGAAATTTATAAGCCATTGAAAATAGAATCCAGAAAGAATAGGCCAGCTCAACCATAATAATGAAAACAAAAATGTCTAGTAAATGAAAGCAGCCTTTTGAGAACAAATAAAATTTGAAAACCTTCATGAGCCAAGTGTATAAAGATTAGCATTATGACAAAACATCACATGGAAAATGATTGTATTTGTAAATAATTAGTTCCATCAAGTAAGTAGATAAAAGACTAGAGATCAAAGTCAGCTAAATAAAATACAGACTTTATTGATGGAGAACTTGTATTTGAGTTCTTAATATCTATTAATCTCATAATAGAGCTTTCTTTTATCGAAGGAAGTGTCTGAACCAATACTCTAGGGACATCTTCAGATTCTATTGGAGAAAGAAGATAAAAGGCAGTGCATTCAGCTTCTCTGCTCTTTTTAAATCAGTAAGTAGCCAGCTGTTCCATTGCGACTGATTCTGTACCTGAGTAGAAGTAGACTCACAACATCTATCAAAACAGTGTTTACATATTCCTAATAATGTTAGCTTTAGTATTTATTGCCATGCTCTGCAGATGGCCTGAGTGCATTGAAGAAATCTGCTTGTGGGGAAGGCAACAGGCAGACCACATAATAAGCCCAGCATCTCTAGAGGTTAGCTGCATGACACCTGGAATGACACAAAGCCTCCCTTGCCTTTGTCCAGAGCTAAATGGGAAACCCCTGTGGTTAGGAAAATGTTGGTGAAAGCAAATGTCCTTCCCTGCAAACATCTGGAGCTCTGCAGTCTGTGCAACTTTAGACAAAGAAGGACTGTATATTTGCTTAGAATCCCAATAAAGAGATGAGATGCAGAATGCTGTTCTTTCTACATTGTTTTTGAAATGTACATTGTAAAGCAGACACCCTTTCTTCCTATTCAGGATTCTGAAGAGCAAATGCCCAAAATCAAAACTTTTGTAACTAATCCACTCTTGAGTTGTTCAACCACAATATTATATTTGAGCAATTACCTCCACAGTTAAAATACAGGTGTTATTTTTTCTCCATTTTCAAATAACTCAGAGACAGAAAATAAGATTTTTTAAAAAGAATCAAGAATCTTCCCTTCCTTCCTTCCTTCCTTCCTTCCTCTAAAATTAATAAACATGCCCTAACCGGTTTGGCTCAGTGGATAGAGCGTCAGCCTGTGGACTGAAAGATCCTGGATTCGATTCCGGTCAAGGGCATGTAGCTTGGTTGTGGGTATTGATTGGTATCTCTCCTGCATGCACCTCAATCAGGACCCCTACAACCTGCAACCCAGGTACGTGCCCTTGACTGGAATTGAGCCCAGGACCCTTCAGTCTGTGGGCCGACGCTCTGATCCACTGAGCCAAACCAGCTAGGGCTGTCAGTCCCTCTTTCTCATGACTAATAATAATAGTAATAATAATTTAAGCTCAAAGTAAGACATTAATATTATACACATTTTAAAATTTCTTAAAAGTACAAGAAATGAGATAAAATATCAAACTTATATGCATAAAATTTGGAAATTTGGCTGTTTGGGATTGAAATTTCTTGGCTTTACCCTATAATCATTTTCTTCTCATAAGCTGATAAAATTCCAAACTACAGTCTCACTTTAGTGATTTGAAAATCATCACTGTACATCCTAGGAAAAAGAAAATGCCCTAATATATATTTAGACTAAAAAATGGCACTTTATCATCTCCAGTTGTCATAAAATAAATCAATTTGCAGAATAATTATCCTATATAATAAAGAGGTAATGTGCTAATTGATTGTTACACCCTCACAGATGGTGGTGCCTACAGCCACAAGATGGTGGAGTCTAGTCCCCTCAGCCCTCAGGCGGGTCTGGCTGCTCTGCCTGCCACTGGAGTCCCCCAGTCCCCTCAGCCCCGCTAGAGTGCTGCGTGCCTGCCGCCGGAGTCCCCCAGTCCCCTCAGTCCTGCCAGCAGTGAATTTTCATGTGACCATTACCTTTTTAAAAAATCCTTATCCAAGGATATGATTATTTCTTTTAGGTCATCTGTTCTTGGGTAGCAGGCCTAAGCCAGCAGGTGGGCATCCCTCAAGGATCCCAGACTGTAAGAGGGTGCAGGCTGGGTTGAGGAACATACCATGTGCATGAATTTTCATGAACCAAGCCTCTAGTATAGATCATAAAAAAGAAATGGCAAAATATATGAAGTAAAGCTATAGTATATAATACTGTAGTGCATGTCAAAATTAACTAAAAAGCTGAATTCATTTATTTATAATATTTATTCAGAACTATTTTATTGAGAGGTTTTATACAAAATATTGTGTGGTTTTCTGACAGCTAACTCATGCAGAAATTTTAATACATTAATTTCAACCCAGTCTTGATTACTGAAACACTCATTTTAAGAGATGATTACATAGGGTCAAATACTAATAAGAGTTAAAGTAGAAAGAAATATAGGAAGTCATTGAATATTTGGCTAAGTGCGAAATTGCAGATACCGTTGACTTTAATTCAAAATTAAACAAAGTTAGATGCTATGCCTGAACACAGTGATGTAATGTCAACTCAGGACATTACAAGTCTCCTACTTCTCCTTTGTCATATTTATCTGAAAACAAAATAATAGCAACATGATGGTAATTTCTGTAATATGTAATAAAAACCATCTCACTTGCAAATGAAAGAATTTTATTTCCACTTCAATATCAATGAACAGTGTAAATCAGGACTGGTTAAACATCCTTAATCTTTTTATTTTGCACACTACAAATTCTTATACTATTTGATACTATTGCGTGTGTGTGTGTGTGTGTGTGTGTTTGTAATTTTGGTAATCATTCAAAAGTAGCTTGGGGCAATTTAGAAAGATAATATTGATTAAAATCCTCAAATATTATTTTTCCTTTAATATAAATAGGATGTATTAAAAGTCCCCATTAAATTATCATTTCTTAGTCCCCCACATATGCTTTATTTCATCATGTAAACAATTATTCACATATGAAATAATAAAATATATTTTAGGGAGTCTATTTCTACCCCAGACTCTCTATCTTTTCTAAATACCACATTGCCACATTGTCACCATCATCACCACCACCACCTCCATTACCACTACTACAAGTGCACCTTGGCAGTGGATCTGATTATTGAGCCCATTTTCTCCATTGATCAGTCCTATTTCCCCTGAGTTGAAGACTAAGGGATCCTCATGTCAGTATCTTGGTGTAGAGTTTCAACAAGCTCTCCACTATCTCTTTAGTAGAGTCGTTTTCTTAAAAGAAACAAAGAGAAAACCTGGCCTGACTCCACCTGGAACTAAGTGAAATGAGCCAGTCAGAGAAAGACAGATATCACACGATTTCACTTATATGTGAAATCTAATGAGCAAAATAAATTGATAAACAAAACAGGATCATAGAAATGGAAGCATGCAACAGACTGACGGATCTCAGAGGAAAGGGCAAGGGGGAAGGATGAGATTAACTAAAGAATGTATATGCCTGGGGTGGGGTGGGAGCTGAGTGGAAAGGGCAAAGGTGGAAGAATGGGGGACAGCAATTTTCAACAATAAAAATAAATTAAGAAAAGAAAATACCAAGTAAGTCTGTCATCTAATTGAAAGATCTTTGAAGTCCTCTACCAAATATATTATGAAATTATAGCTCAATTTTTGGAGCTGTGTCCATTTGGGGTCAGTGGGGGATAATACAGTTATTTATTTTTCTTTCAGTAATTTATTAGCCAACTGAGGTACTCTAGAAAACCGATGGGTTCTAGAATATTCTGGCCATCTTTCATTTCTTGCACTTTTTCATGGAAAAGGGGTCATGGTTCTCTGACCTCTCATGTGTTGCAACATTCCTATCCTGATCTCTCATGTGTTGCAACATTCCATGACCCTGCCGTGAATATACCTCTATGACTAAGTATAAAAAAGTGTACCTGAGAGCCTCAAAGTGGAATTCCTAAATTATATTCTGTCTTCTCAACTCAGGTCAATTAAATACATCATAAATTGAGGATTTTACAGATCCTTCTAAAAGTTTAATTTCTAGTTTTCTGCTCTGACTTTTGCATAAAGGGTAATTTATTTAAGTTAACATCACAAAATTCTACAATATTATAAAAGGCAAAGGTTTTTTGTGTTTGTTTTTCCCTGCTAAGATCATGGCCTACATTGAGCAAGCATGGTAGTAGATACTGTATTCTTTAACACGATATTTAATATTAGGCAGAAGGATGACAACTCTGGAAGATTCATCCCTGTGTGGTTAGTGATTCATAAATCTGGCCTAACTAGCATAGGAATGCCTTACATTCATTCCTTCTTTAGAAACAGGAAAACACTAATTCAAGGCATTGGGTTCATCAGACCTCTTAATTCCTTACATTTTCTGTATAACATATGCCAAGTTCTCTAAAGGATCAACACCCTTGACCATGGGAATGGATTGTCAGGGTTTTCCAGAAAATAGAACTGAGAGAGATGGAGATAGAAAGATAGAGAGACACAGAGAGAAATTTATTTTAAGAAATTGGCTCGTGTGATTGTGGGAACAAGCAAGTACAGATTCAGAAGGTTAGATGCTGAGACAGAAGCTGATGTTGCAACAATCCAAAGGCAGCCTGGCAGCAGAATTCCTTCTTCCTGGGGAGACCTAAATCTTTATTTTTTTAAAGGCCTTAAACTGATTGGATGAGACTTGCCCAGTTTATGGAGGTTAATCTGTTTTACTTAAAGTCTACTGATGTAAATGTCACACACATCCAAAGAAAGACCTTCCTAGCAATCTCTAGACTGTGTTTGACTAAAAATCCTAGGTGCCATGGGCACGGTGGCCTAGCCTAATTCACCCATAAATGTAATCGCTAGTTTGGAACTACTTCCTTTTCTTCAATTTTTTGGAAGACTTTGAGAAGGATTGCATTCGTCTTTAAATATTTGGTATTACTCACTAGTGAAGGCATCTGGTCCTGTGTTGTTGTTTTTTTGTCAGGGGGCTGGAGGGTGGCTACTGATTTAATCACTATACTTATTATTGGCCTGTTTAGACTTTCTGTTTCTTCATGATTCAGTCTTGATAGCCTGTATGTTTCTAAGATTGTAGGTTATCCGATTTGGTGGCATATACTTGTTCATAGCAGTTTCTTATGATTCTTTTCATATCTGTGGCATAAATTGTAACATCTTCTCTTTCATTTCTGATTTTACTAATTCTAGTTCTCTTTTTTTCTTAGTCTAGCTAAAAGATTGTCATTTTATCTCTCAAAGAAAAACCCCAATTCTTGGTTTTGTTGGCTTTTTCTATTGTTTTCCTAGTCTCTGTTTCATTTATTTCTGCTCTGTATTTTTTTCTTCTTTCTGCTAACTTTGGTCTTAGTTGTGCTTCTTATTTTGGTTCCTTGAGGTGTAAAATTAGATTGCTTATTTAAGATTTTTTTAATGTATGTGTACATGC
>NW_006299719.1:2095748-2110781 GCF_000327345.1 Myotis davidii
GGAACGCGAAACTGAGGTACGTGTCCTTGACCAGTATACTTCAGGAGGTATGGCATTTATTGCATGCATTTTCTACAAAAAAAAAAACACCACCAAGGGCGTGACATATTTTTCCCCACTTTGACATAAATAGCACTAGAGAATTACATGAAAGGGTATGATAACTTTTAATATATTAACTTTGAGAGAAGGAGCTCTAGTATATATTAGAAAGATTTCCACAAAAATTGACAAAATATAACAAAAACAGCTTTTAGAAACATTGGCTTAAATACTTGGAAAAACTGTTCATAATGAGATACTTACAAGGATCAATTAATTCCCTGCCAATCCTTTATAAATATAAAATTATAATAGCCTTCTATGGAATAAGTATCAGGACATTATAGAAAAGCTCTGCAAATATATTTTTACATTTTTACTCTGTAGTTTAAAGATTTTCTTTTAATATTATTTAACTGAACATAGAAAATACCTATGACATCTGCATTCTACTTATATTCTCTTCATTAAACTAGATATTCTATGTAAATGAACTAAACTAGCTAGTGATTTGAATTTGATAGCTGGATATTAATATGTAATAATAATTATATATTTTTAAAGAGACTAAATTATTTACAAGAGGACATATTTAACAAGATACATATTTTATCTTGTTTGCTTGCAGTATAATATCCATGTTCATTAAGATTAATTTTAACTTCTTGTAATTTGAATTTTAAGAAGAATGCAGGCTACAGTCTATTAAATAATAGAGAACATAATTATCTGCCTACAATATTCTGATAAAGACACATTTGTATTCAACTTAAGTATACATGAGTTAATTTATATATGACTACATAATGTGTATATATATATATATATGTCAAACATGTTTCAAAGTTCTTATTTATATGATCTATAAACATTCAATTTAAAGTAGACAATTGAATAGTACAGAGCAGCTAGAGTCCCCACTGAGTTGGGTTAGTGTGAAGCTAGATTATATTATTTACAATAATTCATTAAGACTATAAAGGAACATACATAATATGGTAACACATAAAAGATAACAAAAGTGTAAAATTATTGTCATAAGAAATATGAGCAGTTTAGCCCTGCCAGGTGCGTGGCTGGTTAGAGCATCATCCTGATGTACCATGGTTGTGGGTTCAATCCCTGGTCAAATAAATGCATAGATAAGTCGAACAACAAGTTAATGTTTCTCTCTCAGAAATTATTAAAAATTTAAAAAATGAAATCTGAACAGTAAACTCTAGTGACAGGACAGGGATAAAGAATGGAAATGGGAAATTGCCCTTATTATATACCAGGCTTTGCACTGAGCACAATAGGATATTATCTTCTAAATATTGTGAAGTAAAACAAGTAACTCATTTTACAAATGAGAGAACAGATGCACAATCCATTTAAATGTCTACTACCAAATCGACTTTCATTTTTATTCCAAACTCCAAGCTTTATACCGCCATGCTGTGGGAATCAAGAAGATCTGGCTACAGACAGCAGAACGCTGCATGGAGGGGTGGACTTCAGTCCCTTAAAAATTAAGGCAAGAAAAAAGCGCTACCTTGATGTCAGGCGGGTTTCCACATTACATTCTTGGCATGAAAGCAGTCAGAAATTGAACTAGTTGAACTGGAAGTTGGTGACAAGTACCAAACAGATGTCCTATTATAGAGCTGGAGATGGAGCAGGAGTAGTCACAGGGTTGACTTGAGACACTGCAGCATTTGTGTGAACTAGGATTCCTTAAACTCCAAAGGGCAGAATTGTTTCCAGAGTGTAGATATGAGTAATGTAAATTCATATTTGGGGAAAAGAGGGTCTTAAGGCAAGAAATTTATTTTACGCATGGAACAGAGTTACTGTTGAGAGTCAAATGAGATTATATATATGGGAATAATGAGTAATCAAAAGGTGTTTTATTACTGTTATTGAAGTTATTGCTATTATAATTATCAATAGTTCATAACTTGCTTTTCTCAATTTGTGTATAATAATACTTTACATGGTGGTTCTGGCATGAAGCTGTGCTTTGCAAGTCTTATTTCTTAATGACTGAGATATGCTGACTTATTGTGTTCTAAATCATCAGACACAGCCAGTACACTATGTTTTAATTCTCAAACTCTGCAGGTAGCAGTGGTTGCTGTTCTGTTACACTTCAGTTTAGACTAGTCATAATGTAATCCACAGTTTCCTCAATGCTGTTCATTTTAAGAGGACACAAAATGCAAGGATGTCACTTAGGATAATAGGTAGATATTTAAAATACAAATATATTTTTTAATTTTATAAGTTGTTCTATCATAGAAAAACCTATATCTTATGTAGTAAAGAGAATTAATAAACCATAGCTTCTCACATGGAGATTTTCTGGTATTTTCCATGAATACACAGATTCAAATGGTAGATCCCATTATCTTTCTACCACAAATAGTGCAAGGATACATAGATAACGAATGTAGAAATGAAGCAGGCATAATCAACAGTGTCTAAGAGTTTATCGTATGGTACTAAGTACCAGGTTCTGATTGATAGCTCTAACATGGTTTGACTAAGGCAGAAAAAGCTGGATGAAGTCAGTGCTCTATGTAGGTCTCCTTGGTTATGGCAAGTGACAGAAACCCAACTCTAACAAACGTATGCAAAAAAAGGTATTGGTTTTTTAAAATATATATTAGATTCACCTGTTTATGGTACAGTCATAAACCGCTTCGATATTACAGAGGTTTAAGGTCCATCTGGATCTATCTGCTTAAACAATGCTACCAAGAATCTTCCTCTTTATGTAGCTAAAGATCAAGCTGGGTTGACTTCATTCTGAGGAGAGTGAGAAAGATGAATTCCAGATTTTACAAGTTTCACAGCTTATGAACCTAAAAGGAGAGATTCTGAAAAGATCCTGGTATTTATACTAATTCCCGAGAAAGAACTCTCCCTGATACTTCTTCAGTCACATGTACTACTGATGCCCAGATATTTGGTCTAACATTATTCTTGATGTTTCTGTGAGGATGTTTTTCAAATGAGATTAACATTTAAATTGGTGGATATTGACTAAAGCTGATTATTCTCCACAATGTGATTGGGCCTTATTTAATAAGTGAAATGCCTTAACTTATGTAATATAATAAAGACTGACCTCCTTTGAATAAGACAGTATTCTGCCAGTAGAAAACCTTCAGACTTAAACTGCAATATTGACTCTTCCCTGGATCTCTAGATTGCTGATCTATAGTTCATCTATCATCTATCTATCTATCTATCTATCTATCTATCTATCTATCTATCTATCTATCATCATCATCTATCTATCTATCATCTATCTATCTATCATCTATCTATCTATCTATCTGTCTATCTATCTATCTATCTATCATCTATCTATCTATCTTCATCATCATCATCATCTATCAATCATGTATCTAAACTATCATCATCAATCTATATCTTATTGGCTATCTTTCTCTGGAGACTCTGGCTAATGATCTACTTATGCTGGTAGAAGTAAAGGCTACTTGATTAGAGGGCCCCAAAATGGTTTAAAGTAGATAAGAAACAGTTCCTAAAAGAATGCGGAAAAGAGCACACAATGTATAATAAATGTCCACTATATAATTCTTATTTACTTTATATCAAACTGCTACAATTCCAAGCAAATTTAGAGAGCATATATACTTAATAAACTATAAAAATAAACTATATTTTCTATTAAAAATAATTTATAACCACCAAATAGTTTCTCAACCCAACAATTGCCAATGAAACCACTGGAGATTTTTTTCTAGTTTTATTTACACTTAATGTATGCACTTGGACAAGGTATTTGTCACACAAAGGTTAGTAAAGCTTGAATTCAGGATCCAGATGAATAAGGTAACCAATCACTGCAATACTGCCAATCAATGTGGCTATGGATAAAACACTAACATTTAAATGCTCTGGCAAAACATTTCTAGGGTCATTTCCACTCACAGTTATTGGCCAAAATTGGTCATATAGCTCCACTAATGTAGAAGGGTGTATGTTTGGATAATAGAAGGCCAGAGATGCTCAGCAAATAGCACTAATGGCTACCACATCTCTCAACTGCTTAGAGATGCATGATTATTATTTCCAGGTCTGACTGAAATATTCAAGAAGCAAGAATCTAAGAGGATTATTTTTTGGTGTTCTTTACCTTTCAGTTAAGTCAGAACTTGTGACTGATTCATGATTCTGCTTCTATCTTAGCCTCCCTGAGCAAGTTGGGATTATGTAATCAGATGTTTATATGGATGCATCTAAAAAGTGTAATTTTTCAAATTTTTATCACATGTATTAGGACTAGACTTTGCATGCAATTTATATGGTTTATAGCACTATCTCTAAGAAAATCAATCTGATTTTATAGTTATATATATATAATCTCTGAGTATCAAAGTGGAACTTAGAAGGGTGTTCTCATCTTGCTCATATTTTAAAATTACCATCACCATTGTCAGAATGTCTATCTTTTAATGAGATCACTATGTTCTTGGCTCTGTTCTAAGCCCTTTACATAGGATAACGTACATGAATTTTCCAAGTTCTACTTCTGAGCAGAATTAAATAGATTTCTGAAGCCCTAACATTTTAAATTACTTTACAAAGACCAATTCATTCATTCAATGAATAAATATTTATTGAATCTTAAATTTTACATGAGATTATTCTTTTGCAACTCCCAAGTCCTTGTTTTCATTACACTACTACAGAGACTGGAGTAATTAGGAACCACCTAATAAAATATTTCTGCATCTACAGAGAGCTTCCTATACATCTTTTATTTTACTGCTATGGAGTTGACACATCCAGGATATGTCACACTTATGGCTTTAACATTTGCCAGGCATTTGTGTTTGAAAGCCAGAGACTGAATACATTATGAACATTATAGATTTAACCAAATTAGGAAGTTAGTTATGATTATTATCTGGAATCAGAAATGATTAAAAATGGAGATAGTTCAGCTTCCTCATATTTATTAACAGTTAGTAAATAAGGAAACCGGAATAATTTCATTGTTAGGACTCCCAACATTCATAATATTACAATAGACATAGCTTGTGACTAGTCTGCTCAAATCCGTAGCACCGTATATTTCACCTGATATTCATCTCTCGATCTTTCCAGTTACATAATACAGATATATATTCATGATACTTCACTGATTCAAGACTTTAAATAACTTCCTATTACTTCCATTATAAACTCTCAGATTCTACAGTTGTGGTTATTTGACCTTACTAGTAGCTTCTGTTCCAGTACTTTATTTCACACAGCAAGCTCTCAGATAAAAATACTAATACACATGAAATAGATCCATAATATTTCCACCTGATATATTTGACAGTTCCAAGAATATACAACCTGTATTCTCTAGTAACCCCAGTGTCTGGCTCAAACACCAACTCCTTTAGGAAGCATTCATTTAATTTCCATCATGACCCTTGTAGAAGTTAATTATTGCTTTCTCTGTGCTCAGTAACATTTGATGCTATCTTTCCTCTAACATGTAATGTTCTATTAAAGCTGTTTAACTGTATATCTACACTTAACTATACATCTAATATTTCTCTACTGATACCGAATGCCTTGTTTGTTCTGCTTGTCATCCATAGTTTGTTGATGAAAAACCAATAGGTAAGCTGATTATGGTTATATTTAGATACCTCATCTGACTGGGTGGTAGAGAAAGACTTCCTGAATGAGAAGTACAAAATAAATCAAGCCAGAGTAAAATGACTGATCGTTATTTTTTAAAGTGACTTATTTATAATCATACAGAATATCAGAACCAAAGGCAGTATTTGAACTTATGTTTCTTGCTCTCAGTTCAAGGACTATTTTTTTGAGTCTAATAAATTTGTCTTACTTTGATAAATACTAGGAGAGATACTGCTGGTATACCATCATACTGCTTTAAATATTTGACTTAATGTGACAGCATAAAATACTAACCTGTTTATTGTAGGAAAGCATAAACTTTGTTCTAGATAATATGTTTTTTATTATTCACATATTAATCTAAACCTCTAAATTACTGGAAATTCCTTTGCATAAATATTAGTAATATTTTGCAAAAGTCATTGTTTTTCCTAAATAATCTAACCCAAAGACCTATTCAAAGATCCTCATTATTTTTTTATCTTTTTACCTCTTGTGTGTTTGGAAATTTTTCTCAGAATTATTTTGATTTTTTTCAAATATCTTTTTCTGGTTATATTTTCTTTAGTTCTACCTCTTAATACAGAGTTTCTCTAAACTTATTGGGTTTTCTAAAAATATAGAAGCCCAAGCTCCATTTCAGACCCACTGAATTATAACATTCAAGTGGAACTTTGAAAGTGTATTTGTTACAAGTTCAATAGGCAATTTAAAAATATTGTTGGGAGGAAAATGTCTTCAACCTGGGTATTTTCCAAGGCGCTATTGAAATCTTTCTGGCATCATATTTCTCTCCCTTTTTAAAACTCTAAACCTGGCAATATTATAGCATTTGATGACCTTCTGGAATGAATCCTGAGGTCTCTATGTGAATATCTGTTGTTTTGTGCCTGTGCCTTTGAAGAGCAAACTAAATATGTCTCAACTTTAGATGCCTGATACTAACCTGGAAAACCTCCAATTTTCCTTTGTCTACCCTCTACAAAGCTGAATATCGAAAAATAAGATAGTGGAGGAGAATAGAACAGGAGCGAGAGAGTAAGAGCACAGCCAGCAACAGGAAAAGTGAAAGGCAGCAGGTCATGTACGTGAACTCCTGCTATGCTGGGTCCTATCTAAAGTCAATACCACAGCACATGGTTGTGTTTGTGACCCAGGCAGAGGTGGGAAGGTGGTCAAAAGCAAGAGTTTCTTTTAAAAATACTATCTCAATCCAAGATACAGGGAGAAATCTAATGAGTCAAAATTATTCCGTTATCTGTTTATTTCAATATGTGCTGATATAATAATATATTTAGGATATCAAATAACTGGGTAACTACTTGGAGAAGTATATTATACAAATATAAAAATTATTTTTTATTTGTCCCCAATTATATATTTGAAATTTTAATAAGTAGTTTTTTTTAGTTTAGTTTTTAGTTTTGTCAATATTAGAATTCAGAAAAAAAAATGCTTTCTTGCTCTCTGAGGAGCTCAGACAAAATTAATCACTAACTCTTCAGTGAGATTTCTGTGCCTAGTCAATTTTTAATGACCAGCTGAAATCTTCTTCAAAAATTTAATGTTCATTTGTACCACTAAACTAAGAGTAAAAACCATGGCTTTTTAAAAGTCTTCCTAGTATCTAAGTGATATCAATGATATCATTTAACTAATTTAATTATTACAACAATCTCAGGTTTTAATTATTAATAATAATATTTCCATGTTTTCATTTTACTTATGGGAAAACTGAGCCATAGGATTCCCTCTCTGGTAAATATCCAACACAACCTATATTGAACCAGTTCATAACCACTACATTTTATGGTATTTGCTTATCTATTCGTTGTCAAATGAAGAAATTGGTACTCAGATAAGTAAAGTAATAAAATTGATAGTGAATATTATATCTCATCTGAATCTTCTGTCCTTGTCTCAAATTGGTAATAATCACCCCCCACCCCCAAAAAAGAGGATAGTGATTAGCATATCTCAAATTCCAATGGAAACTTTAAACCAAATGTTAATTGTTTTATTTCACTAAAATAATCAAGATCTTCAAAGTGATTCTTTAAGAAAATTAGTAATTATAAAATATCTGCACATTTATTTAATAAGATATATAAAGCAAGACATATTTAAAACATTTAAGTCCATATGTCTAAATAATTTAGTAATGCGATTATAAAATATTTATTATGTATCTGTGATGTGGGGACCACATGCCGTATAAAGACAATTAAAGAGATCTTAAAAAATTACTTTCTTTTGATGTTTGAATTATTTTGGTATTTTGAGTTCACTATATAGTAACAATTAAATAATAAAACATTTTATACTATCTCCAAGTTTCAAAGGAATATTGTTCATAGTATGAAATACTATTTATAATGGTCCTTGAAATATCTAACATTGGTTGAGGATGATGAAGATGACAAAGATGATGTGAATAGACAGGAAGAGGATTTGGGCATACAATATGCATCCCAAGAGAAGTAAGTAATATATACAAAGCATGAGATTATCCAAATAGCACCTACTCATTAATTTCTTTATCCGTTGATTTAACCCATAATTGTTAAATGTCTACTATGTGATAAGAATTCTTCTAGACATTGAAAATTTAGTTATGAGAAAAGAAATTCTTGCTCTAATGAAAATTATATTTCAGTAGGAGGATACAGAGAATAAACACATAAAGATCGTGGCATGTGCTATGTAGTTATTAAAGTTGAGTGATGTGATAACACATAACTAAGTGAATTCTATAGACTCAATGGTATATGAGTGTTTCATTAAGGTAATATGTGAGGTCATAGAACTGAATAACACAAGACAATGAACAGTAATAACAATATAAGAAACATTCCAGGGTGAGGATTTAAGATATGCTTAGATTTTAAGTAATTAAGGATAAAAAAGGAGGTAATAGCAGTGAAGTGTAATAGACTGAGGAATAGTACAAGAAAAGACAGATGAAAGAGGAATCTTAAAAGAAAGGATAAGGAGTAAATTAGCTGATTTATTTTCATTAAAATAATTCTGACTGTTGATAAAAAATGGATTCAGGGTTGTCAAAACTAGACAAAATTCAATTAGATAAAATAATATTGCAGAAGTCTGTCTGAAAGAGACTATGACTTGGAATCATGTGGTAGACCTGAAAATGAAAAGTCAATAAATTAGGATAGATTTCATAGTTATATATAACAGAATTTACCAATAGATTGAATACAGTAGGTTAATTAAAGAGTATTACTTTAAGTAATTTAAAATTAATTAAAGATTTTATTTTGCTTGAACAAGTGGATAGTTTACTAACATATGGAAGCAAAGGGAAGGAAAAACTTTGGGTAGAGTGAGAAAATGGGAAATTCTACATTAATTTTAAAATATCAATTAAATGGATGAGATAGATAGATGATATAGATAGATAGTAGGTAGATAAATAGATGATAGATAGATAGATAGATAGATAGATAGATAAAAAATTGTAAGGCAGTTAGATTTACCTGTCTAGATTTTAAGGAAGGGGTTAAATTGCAAGTATACATTTGGGAATTAATAGGGTATCAAAGTCGTTCAAATATATTACAGATACAGAAAAATAGCACAAGCCTGAATAGATGAACAGAGGCAAAACAAAACAAAACAAAAGCCCCCCACAAAAAACAAAAGAACAAACAAAAAACCTAAGAAAGAAGATTGAGGGCAATGTCTTTAGGGTGATAATTTGGATTAAATAGTGGATGAACAAAATACTATGGGGCTTCTAAAATACATTTTGTTGTAATTGGTTGATTTGAGTGGTTGATTGAGTAATAATTGGGAAATATCAGGTTTTATTAACCATGAGTTATTTTATGGTACCATCCTATATAATAAAAGTCTAATATGCAAATTGTCCCCTCAACAGGGAGCTCTGCTAGGAGTTCTACCATTTGACCAGTTGCTATGACATGTACTGACCACCAGTAGGTTAGCTTGCTGCGGGTGCTGGTAGGCTAGACTGGAAAGTGAGGTGTGAGGTGAGAGCCCTCATGGAAGCTCCCAGGGTTTGGCCTGAGCCCTGGGCAAAGGTGGGTAGAGGTGGGAGCCAGGAGGGACCTGCTGGTATGGGAGGCTACTACGGGTGATCTGATAGCCGTGGACTGTGCAGCCCTCCGCAACCTGTGGTGTTCTCAGTGCACAATTTATAATCTTAAGAGCTGCTTCTTTTTATTTGTTAAGTTTCACTAACTACTCCTGGAGAGTGGGTAGCACCATTATGAGGGGGATGGGCCAGGCGCACCTGCCCAAGGTCAAGGGGCAGCCTCGGGTTCCCAGAGACACAGCAGAAAGGGGTGCGGGCTGACTCAGAGGAAAGGTGTACAAAACTTGAAAGGAAGCAGGAGGCAGCTAGGGGCTGAGGGGGACCGCTGCAGAGACCTAGAAAAGCTGCTGGGTGAGGGCAGCCAAGGAGCCGGGTGCCTCTCCCACAGACAGGCTGCAAGTCCCTCCCTCCTCCTCCTTGTGACCTGTCACCCCAGCTCTCCTTTGAGGCCCTGCCTGGGCTCAGTCCTGCACCCTCAGCCCCACACAGCCCCACCTGCACTGCCTCACCTGCAAAGTCCCCTCACCCGCCACACACCCTGCACAGTAGATGTCAGTATAAAATAGAAAGTCTTGTGAAGTAACTAAACAGTAATGTTTACACAATATCAATGGAGAAGTTAGGACTTACTATAGCTTAATATTGTAAAACCTTAAACAGTTAATAGCATAGAATTGTTTATACATATATTCTGCCTATTTAGAAGAAAAAATAAGAAAGTTTTTATATTTTTACCTAAAAAAACAAAACAAATACAAAATAACTAATATTAAGAAGAAAATGATTTTACCAAAAAACCTAAGGTGAGAGTTGGCCTTATATTTGAAAGCAAGACTTGGTTTAATGCTTCCCAAAAGCCAGGGCTAAAAAGCAAATAGAATGTACTACAGAGACAAAATTATGAAAACAAAGATAGCATTTTAATTTACAAATGGAGACATATTTTTCAAAGTCTTTGTAGAAATAATAGTGGATTTTAAAATAGGTAATAAATATAATAGCTTTTTCTTCAAAACTGCAAAGTAACTTCATATATTCAATGTTTTTGTTCACTTGAGGTGTGAAATAATGATTCTGTTACAGCACTTTTTAGGGGACTTACATTTTATATAATACTTCTTTATCAATGCAATAGGTTATCCATTTAATTTAACAATATTATACACTTCAGGAAATTAAAGGGGGCACTGCTAATACTTATTCTCAAATAACAATATTAAATTTAGACCACCATTCAGATTGTGAGAGTGTGCAGGCTGGGCTGAGAAACCCTCCCTCCCCACCCTCCCCCCCATGCAAGAATTTCATGCACCTGGCCTCTAGTATTTTATGAAAAAGGTACTGTTGATGTTACATCACTATTGATCACCTTGATCGCCTGGCTGATACAGTGTTTGACTGATTTCTTATCTGTTAAGTTCCTTCTTTCTCCATTTCCATACTGTCCTTTGGAAGAAATTCATTATGCACAGCCAACACTTAGAGAGTGGGGAGTTATATTTTACCTGCTTGAAGGTGGATTATCTACATTGTCTGAAATTATTCTGCACAGGAGATGTGTAAATTCTTCTTAATTAATTTAATGTTTTCAATAATTTATTTATACTAACTTCACAACTCTGATGCTATACCAATCAAAACACTGAACTTTCATTAAAATGTCATGAAAGTAGACAAATAGAGAATTGAGATGAGAAAAAGATAAAGACAAAGAAGGTCAATTAATGCCCAACATACTAAGAAACCAAAGTATGTACACATGGGGATTTATTTTATGCTTTGGGTTATAACCCAATGCTAGTTTCTTTTGTTGCTCAATTTGTTTCTACTTTGGTCAGTGGAAGTCTTTCAGTTGGCTCCTGTGGGCCTTTATTATATGCCATCGTTATGTGTTTTAGAGAGAGTAACAAACATCAGTATGAGAGAGAAACATAGATTGGTTGGCTCCCATATGTGCCCTGACCTGGGATTGAACCTGCAACCTAGGTATGTGTCCTGACTGGAATCAAACCCATGACCTCTCACTGTATAGGATGAAGCTCGAACTAACTTAGCTACAATGGCCAAAGGCTGTACTTGTGTGTATATATAATTAATTTCAGAGAGGAAGGAAGAGGAAGAGAGAGATAGAAGCATCAATTATGAAAGAGAAGCATTGATTGGCTGCCTCTTGCATGCCCCTCCAACTGGGAAGTGAGACTGCAACTATGGCGTGTGCCCTGACTGGGAATCCAACCGTGACCTCCTGGTTCATAGGTTGATGCTCAACCACTGAGCCACACCATGCCAGGCATGTAATGTATTCTTATTGTTATCTTGCTTTGGAGGATAGAATGTAAGTCTATGCAACACATACCACATCCAAAGGTATATTTTAACTCAAATTTTGTGGATCCATTTCTTGATGCTGATCTCTCTCAGAAGAACAGCAATTGCCAGGGAGTGGCTGTTCCTTTAGACAACACCCAAGAACAAAAAAACATGTGGAGCAAACTCCACAATACTGAACACTTAAAAGATTGTTCTAAGTCACTGAAGTTGTGGAGTTGTTACCAGGACAAAACTGACAAATGGGGGGTGGAGGGGTGGGGAAGGAGTCTGGGACATTCCAAAGTGGTACATGGAGCACATGCTGAGAAGCATCAACCTAGGGCTGTTAGAAGTATTGAAACAGGAATTTTAGGGGTAAGATAGGACAGGTTTAGGAAATATTAGAAATTTTGGAAATTAAGGGTACCATGGAGGAAAGCACAGGGCTTCAGAGCAGCAGAAGGTACATTTCCATAGAATGGGGGAGCTGGAAACAGCAAAAGGTCTATATCTATAAAATAAAGAGAAGGAAGCCCTTCATTCAGAAGGAAAGGAAGAAAGCCTGAAGGGAATAGAAAAAGCAATAAGGAAGGAGGTGGGGAGAAGCTCACATATCCCATGTGAGGTTCAACCTTCTAGCCCAGGAGTTACTATAGTAACCAGTCTAAGGGAATAGTGACCAATCAGGGGGGTACCAAGGCACCAGGATCTGTAGCCTTTATAAGTCATAGGAAAAAGAAACTCAGTGGGACCCTTTACCCTGTCCCTACGTGGGAATCCATTCCATGGGACTCTTTAAAAAATGTGACTCTTCCTCTCCTCACATGTGGGACTGTACTTGTTCTTCAGTAAATTTCCACTTTTGCTGTACCATCTTCTGCCTGTGGATTCATTCTTCAGTTCTGATGGACAAAGAATCTGGGTTCCAGTCCAAAAATTCTGTATCAGCATCATTTATGTCACTATATTTTGTTTGTTTGTTTTTTGCTTGTCTGTTGCTTAGACCAAAGCCACATTTGCAGTATCACGCAGTCCTTTATTTAGTGTGCCTCCGCTGCATGGAGGAGAAATTGTTTGCTCACAATTCCTGATCTTCAGTTTGTGAGGAGGGCATTGCTTTTCAGACTATTGAAAGAAGTCTGTATTTCTCTTTTTACGGAAAACAAGCCAATAAAACCACCCCCAGAGGGCTCAGTTCCACCCATTTTCTATCACTGTTCCACATTCTCACTCTTTGCAGTAACACCACTGATAAATGCATTTAATAAATAATGTTGACAAAAAAGAAATACCAATGGAGAGAATAGGAAAATGAAGTCATTCTTATTGCTTTCTTGCTTCATAAAGCAGATCCAGTGTGGATAAGATGCCGCTGTCTTCCCCTACATCAGTAAATAATCCATACCTACGGTACAGAGAAACACAACACAGGCAGGTAGGTTCTATGTGTTCCAAACTGGTCTCTTTAGATTGATAGAAATATATATATTGATTTCAGAGAGGAAGGGAAAGATAGAAACATCAATGATGAGAGAGAATCATTGATTGGCTACCTCCTGCATGCCCCCTACTAGGGATTGAGCCCACAACCCGGGCATATGCCCTTGACCAGAATCAAACCTGGGACCCTTCAGTCCACAGGCTGATGCTCTATCCACTGAACCAAACCAGCTAGGGCAATAGAAATCCTCTTAAGGTATGACGGATTCCTAACCAATTCTCTGAATTGCCATTGTTTCTATAGCTATCCTTCTCTTTCTGTGTTTTCAATAGAGGCATGAGGCAAGCACTGGCAGGCTACCATCTTGACTGGAAAATCCAAAATGACATTGTTTAGAAGGTTTTTAAATTACAGAAGCTAAATAACAGCTAACATCTTGGGGGAAAGAAATGAATAATCTTAAGTTGAGAAGATGCAGTAAACAAGCAGTGGGTTGCAAACAGCACTGTTATAATGGTCATGTGAAGCTCGGCAGGGTATCATAGACCCTGCGGGAAGCTGCAGTCAAGATGATGATGTGTACTGCAAGTAGAAGCAAGTCTATTGTGGCTAAGAAACTTGAGTCAGATTCAAAGTCAGGTTTGTTTGTTTTTTAAGCACAAGTAATTTGTTGTATTTATGATGCTTATCAAAAGCAACTGGGGCAAAGTTTTGACATAAATAATTAGTTTAAAATTATTAACGAGTACAAGTTTCCAAAATGCAGCCTGTTTGGAATATAAAGACTGTCTTATAACATAATTCTTATTACTATCATTCTAGCAACTTTCATCTAAGGAGGAAAAAAAATAAATCTGAAATTAATTCCTCACCATGCCCTTGGCCAAGAAATGAGATAAATTTGCTGACTCACTCTTGTATATAGGGAAATTGAGGCATTTGAATTAGGTGGAATAGACACATTATTAGCATTTTTATTGTCATAATTTTAGAGGTGAAGGCATATGGCATTTATAGGTTTTCTGGACATATACATTTTGAGCCTTTTAAATTGATGACTGTAATATTCTCCTAGAGGCCCAGTGCACAAAATTCATGCACAAGGTAGGGTCCCTATGCCTGGCTGATCAGGGCTGATCAGGGTCTTCTGGCTGCTGGCCAGGGCCTCCCTTCCCTGTCTGCTGGCTGCCGGCTGCCGGCTGGGATCTTCCTTCATTCCACACGGGCCCTTAGTGGTCAGCACACATCATAGTGAGCGATCGAACTCCTGATCTCCCAGCTGAACTTCTGAGTGGAGACTTTGCATATTAGCCTGTTATATATATACTAGGGGTCCGGTGCACGAAATTCGTGCACTGGGTGTGGGAGGGGGGTAGTGTCCCTCAGCCCAGCCTGCCCCCTCTCACAAACTGGGAGCCCTCAGGCGTTGACAGAGGCGTCAGGCCTGGGCAGGGGACCCTCATTTCCCCCCATCACTGGTTCTGACCCCAGCCCCGGCCTGATG
>NW_006299719.1:2111536-2123480 GCF_000327345.1 Myotis davidii
TATGCAAATTAACCGCCATCTTGTTGGCAGTTAACTGCCAATCTTAGTTGGCAGTTTACTGCCAATCTTAGTTGGCAGTTAATTTGCATATAGCCCTGATTAGCCAATGAAAAGGGTATCGTCGTACACCAATTACCATTTTTCTCTTTTATTAGTGTAGATAGATTGAAACAAATGCATTCCTCCATCTTCTAGAGAATAGCAAACAAATATGTGTCTCTTTACTATAAATACCTCTAGGCTCAACTTGAGAAAACATCTTTCCCTGACTGATCTTGGAGGATTAAACAAATATTTCACATACAATCTAGTGTTATACTTCTAGAACAATACATCACTCAGGCTACAGTGATGTATCTGAGATTTTTTTTATAAAGAGAAATTATACACATTTGCTTCTCACTTAAATTTATATTTTTTATAATCTTACCCAAGCGCAATTTTTAGAAAAAAAATATCTCAGTCGGAAAGGTTTCCCCTACATTTTTCACAGCTAGTGGATTCAAGTTGAAAGGCGCGCCGCCTGCCTCTCCGGGCAGTGCCGGGGGAGGAGTCTGGCTGCTGGGCTCTGGAATCCCTCTGCGCCCACCGTAGGGCCTGGCCTCCTTGGAGCAGGTCCGAGTGTCCGGACCGGCTGCGTGGCCGGCGGTGAGGACTGCACCCTCCATCTTGCCTTGGGTTCTCCATTTTGGGACAGAGCCATGTGCGCCCGCCATCTTGCCTTGGGTCCTCCATTTGGGACAGAGCCATGTGCTTCTTCACTGGAAGAAGCCGCTGCTAGCCACACCCAGGATTTCTCTGGACTAACCAATAATAATCAAGGGAAGTGCACGCCATCACTATGACCACATCCTGTACCGACTCGCGCCTGGCCAATCGACGGGACCCACAGTCTCCTCTCCTGCCCTCACTCCACCCCCGTATAAAACCCCCTGTCCCATCAGGCCTTGGTCTCTCGGCCACTGGACTTTCTGCTGTGTCGGTGGGTCTGATGAATGGGGAGCGCAAGCCGGCTTGCATTAAAGGACTCTTTGCTTTTGCATCGGACTGACTGGCTCCCTGGGGGTCTTGGGAACTTTGAAATCTGGGCACAACAAAGTTCAGCCTATACTATAGAGTGAGGACAGCTTTTGTCCCCCACAAGAAGCTTTGCATAAAAACTTGTTGTACCCTTTATAGTTCAATAGGAAGAAGAATGCAGGTCTTAACTTTCTAATGAATAAAGCATACAGTTGAGTAGCAGGTTATAACACATTTTATGCCTTATGAACTATGTTGAATCATCTTCAGCTGTGCATACTTCACATTTATGTTTTGCAGAACATTTAAATGATTCTAATGAACACTTGAATATATTTTGTGGCTCATTAAATGATATTAAATGAAATAGTTTTTTAAAGGATAAGAGTTGTTAGGCATAACATGATAATGATCTCTTTACACAAATTGCTAAACTCATAAAAGCACGTGGGTATAATTTTATTATTTTTACTTTAAAAGGTAAAATTAAAATACCTATATTAATGTCATGTGCACAGTTCCTAAGGAGTGGTTCCCTGCCACGGCATTGATATAAAAAATAGATAAAAATTAAATAGCCTATAATTATATATGAAAAACCATAATAAACCAATACAGAATCAGAGCTTTAGGGATCACAGACTGGTTAATAAAACTTTGTTTGAATGCTGGGGAACATAAAATTGTAGTTGATTTTTCAGAAACCCTAAATACCTTGAATTAATAAAAACACATTTATGAAATTAGCAAAACATAAACAATTCTGTGATAAGATCTAATTCTCACCAAACCAGAAACTCTAGTAGACCAATGCTTATCAACATATGTGTTGTTTACATAATCATGCTTATGTCATGAAAGAAATGGTAGAGGGTCTATGGAACTGACTTCTGGGATTTCATCTCACTAGAATTACGGTTTATGACAAATGAAATGATATCATGCATGACTCACATTATGGAGAAAGAGTTGGAAGATAGGAGAATATTCATCTTGGGACAAACGTAAAGGGTTAGTTAGAAGTGGTATGATTATTACATTGTAAGATAATTATGGCAAACAAATAACTGCCAGTCTAATTTTGAAAAACTGAAGTAAATAGAATTATACCGTAGAAAGTTATGGCTACTAAAAAGGGAAGGGAATTTGGGGGAAGAAATAATTCTTTATTATATAACTTTCTAATAGTTTTATCAGAAATATATAATAATAAAAGTATAACATGCTAATTAGACCAAACATCCTTCTAGATATCCTTCCGGTCAACCTTACATGTGAAACCGGGGTTGTGAGAGAAGCCTGGGTTCTGGGTGCCTGTCGGCAGCCAGAGAGAAGCATGTGTCCTGGGTGCTGGCCGGCGACCAGAGAGAAGCCCAGGTTCCAGATGCCAGAGGAAAGCCAGCGCCGGCAGCCAGGGGAAAGAAGGCCTACTCTTGCACAGATTTCATGCATCAGTCCTCTAGTTAAATTATAAGAGATAAAGACATTACATACTTAATAAAATTGGGCTGGGAAAACTAGATGACAAATAATATAACTATAATGAAACTTATATTATTTTTATTTCAATGGTATTTGGACCAAACATTGCTGCTGTGGTTGATAATCAAACCTTAAAGAGATAATTAGAATATGACAAGAAAAAGAAATAAAAGTACACAGATTGCAAAGGAAGAACTAAAACTGTCTGTATACAAATGACATATTCGCCTATAGAAAATAAAAATCATGACAATAAAAAATCTGGACTAATAGGTTATTATACTAAAGTTGAAGGATATCAGGTCAATATCTCAAAATCAATTGCTGCACAAACCCTCATTCAAAGAAGAAGTACGAAAAAAAGAAAGTGTACAAAAGGGTGAGAAGCTGAGGAGCACACTTCCCTTCATTTCCAGTCTGCAGTCTGAAGCTCTATGACATTCCATCCAGGAATGAAAAAGCACAGTCTGTGGAGACAGAAATACAGTGATCCCTCAGTACCTGCCGGAGATTGGTTCCAGGATCCGCAGACACCAAAATCCATAGGTGCGCAAGTCCCTTACATAAAATGGTGTATTAGCACATAACCTACACACATCAGCATATTTTAAATCATCCGTAGATTACTTAGAGTACCTAATACAATGTAAATGTCATGTGAATAGTCATACTGTATTGTTTATGGAATAAGGACAGGGAAAAAAGTCTGTACATGTTCAGAACAGACACAATCATAGTAGGCTTACCTACATAGCACAGGTCAGCAACAATGTGACTTTTTTTTCTTTGTTTTTTGTTGTTGTTTGTTTTTTTTATATTGTCCATCTGAGTTTGAATCTACAGATGCAGAACCCACATGTATAGAGGGCCAGCTGTAAATAAAAGGTAGTATGCAAAGTAGTTGAAGACATGTACTTTGGCTTCAAGCAGACCTGGGTTCCAATTTTGGTTTCTTCCCTTAAAACCTGCATGGCTTTGGACAAGTTCCCTAATCTCTAAGCCTCAGCTTTCTCATTTGTAACATAAGGATAGCAAGAGTACCTATCTCATTGAATTTATTGTTAGGATCAAATTAGGTAGTGCCTGGCATTAAAGAATGCTTGCTGGTATAACAAACAAACAAACAAAAAAGCAATGGACAAGCAACATTTAATATTATAAATACAATATCATTCCCTAGCTGGTTTGGCTTAATGAATAGAGTGTTGGCCCATGAACTGAAGGTTCCCGGGTTCAATTCTGGTCAAGGGCACATACCTTGGTTGCAGGTTACCCAGCCCTGGTTGGGGTGCATGTAGGAGGCAACCAATTGATGTGTCTCTCTCACATTGATGTTTCTCTCTGTCTCTCCCTCTCTCTTCGACTCTCTCTAAAAATCAATGGGAAAATGTCCTTGGGTGAGGATTAACAACAACAACAACAAAACCAATATCATTTACATTGGCACCCTAAAAATAAAATATTTGGCAAAAATATAACTAAATATTGAAGAGATCTATATGATAAAAACTATAAAAGTTTGACGAAATGATATATTAAGGAAGAAATAAATAAATTTAGAGATATTCCATGTTCTTGAACAGGAAGGCTCAATATTGTCAAGATAGATATAGATAGATAGATAGATAGATAGATAGAAAATTTAATATTAGTTAGCCATAAAAAGAAGGGACCCTTGCTATTTGTTATAACATGGCAGAATTTGAGAGCATTTATTTAAGTGAAATAAGTAAGAAATAGAAAAAAATCAACTATATGACCTCACTTATAAGTGGAGTCTAATAAAACCAAACTTATTTAAACAGAATGATTGTTTCCAGGGGCTGCAGGAGAGGGGGAATTTGGAGATATGAGTCAAAAGTTATAAACTTCCAGTTGTAAAACAAGTAGGTTCTGGGAATCTAATGTACAGAAGGTGACTATCCTAATATATCAAAAGCCAGGGGCCATCAAGACCAAACAACCAGACAAATGACTGAACACAGGCTGCTTGAAGCGACAAGGCTGGCAGGGGTATTAATGAGGGACAACCAAATGACTGAACAGCAGGCTGAGTGAGGTGACCAGGCTGGCAGGGGGTTGGGGGGTAGTTGGAGGTGATCAGGCCAGCAGGGGGAGGGCAGTTAGGGGTGACCAGGCCAGCCAAGGGGGGGGCGGTTGGGAGCAACCAGGCCGGTTGAAGGGCAGTAAGGGGTGACCCAGCCAGCAGGTGGGCAGTTAGGGATGATGAGGCTGGCAGGGGGGCAATTGGGGGTGACCAGGGCCTAGACCGGCAGTCGGACATTCCCTGAAAGGTTCCAGATTGGAGAGGGTGCAAGCTGGGCTGAGGGGGACCCCCCCATGCATGAATTTCATGCACCAGGCCTCTAGTCCTATATAATCCTATAACTTTTTTATAAGGGTAATATGCAAATTGACCCTAACAGTGGAAAGGCCAAGAATGACCAGTCACTATGATGTACACTAACCACCAGGGGGCAGACACTCAATGCAAGAGCTTCCCCCTGGTGGTCAATGCGCTTCAACAGGCGGAGCACCACTCAGCCAGAAGCTGGCTCATGGCTGGCCTCCGTGGCAATGCTAAGGATGTCTGACTAACTGCTTAGGCCTGCCCCCCCAAGGGTTCCCTGGCTGCCAGAGGGATGTCTGATTGCCAGCTTAGACCCAATCCCCTGGGGAGTGGGCCTAAGCCAGCAGGTGGACATCCCCCAATGGGTCCCAGACTGCAAGAGGGCTTAGGCCAGGCTGAGGGACCCCTCTCCACCCCTGCCACCCCCTCTACCCCTGAGTGCACAAATTTTCATGCTCTGGGCCTCTAGTACTGAATAATACTGTATTATATTCTGAAGAGTTGTTTAATTAGTAGATCTTAAATGTTCTTACCACACGCACTAAATGAATTATGTGAGGTGATGAATGTGCTAACAAACCTTATTTGGTAACCATTTCACAGTATATACATGCATGTAGTTATCACATTATATACCTTAATATGCTACACAATGTTATATATAAATCATATCTAAATAAAGCTAGAAAAATGATTTGTTATAATGCTACAGTAGTCAAGACAATGTGATATTGGTGAAAAAAATAGACAAAATATTTTGATAGCTCAGCATAAAGAGTTCAGTAATAGACTTTTTTAAAAAATATATTTTATTGATTTATTTTACAGAGAAGAAGGGAGAGGGATAGAGAGCCAGAAACATCGATGAGAGAGATCAATCAGCTGCCTCCTGCACGCCCCCCAGTGGGGATGGGCCCGCAACCAAGGCACATGTCCCCGACCGGAACCGAACCTGGGACCCCTGAGTCCGCAGGCCAACGCTCCATCCACTGAGCCAAACCGGTTCGGCCAGTAATAGACTTTCATAAATATTATCAACTGTTCTTTGATAAAGGAGCAAAACCACAACAATGGAATAAAAATAGTATTTTCAACAAATTATGTTGGAATAACTAGACATGCACATGTAAAAATAATCTATAGACAAACCTTACACCCTTCAGAAAAGTTCATTCAAAATGTATTATAGACCTAAATTTTTTTTAAAAAAGTTATAAATTCCTGGACTGTAACATAGAAAGAAACCTACAGGACCTCTGGTATGGCAATTAACTTTGTAGTTATGATACCATAGGCCCAATCCATAAAAACAAATAATTGAGAAGCTGGACTCAATTAAAGTTAAAAACTTCTGCTATGCTAAAGACACTTTCAAGAGAATGAAAGGACAAACCACAGACTAGGAGAAAATATTTATATACAACACATCTGATAAAGGATTGCTACCCAAAATATACAAAAATACTCATAAAATTCAACAATAACAAAAGAAAACTCAATTAAAATTGGTCCAAAGACCTTAATAGACCCCCTCACCAAAGAGGCTATACAGATAACAAATAATCATATGAAAAGATGATCTTCATCATACCAGGGAAATGAAAATTAAAACAACAATAATATGCAATGTTGCACCTATTATAATGGTCAAAATCTGGAATACTGACATCAAATGCTGGTGAGGATGTAGAGCAATGAGAAACCTCTTTCATTGGTGGGTATGCAATACGGTACAGCCACTTTGAAAGAGAGTTTAGTGGTTTCTTACAACACTAAATATAATACCATTACATAAGCCAATAATTATATTCCTTGGTATTTATCTGAAGGAGTAGAAAAAGAATGTCCACAGAAGAGTCTGTGCATACTTGTTAATAGCAGCTTTATTCACAATTTCCAAACTCAGAAGCAACCATGCTATCCTTCAGGGGGAAAATGAATAGACTGTGATTTATCCAGATGACAAAATATTATTCAGCACTGAGAAGAAATGAGCAATCAAGTCAGGAAATAACATACAGGAATCTTAAACGCATATTAGTGAGTAAAAAAAAAAAGCCATTTGTAAAGGCTGCAGATTGTGTGGTTCCAACTACATGAGTATGTAGAGCACAGCAGATTTTTAGGGCAATCTATGTACTAGTATGTCTGATAAATATGATAATAGTGGAGAACCTCATTATACCTTTGTCCAAACACGTAAGGTGTGCAACACAAAGTGTAAAACCTATAAACAAAGTTCCATTCTGGTGGGGATGTTGATAAAGGGGTAAGACTATGTGTGGGGGCAGGCAGTTATAGGAAATCTGTGCACCTTCCTCTTAATTCTGGGTAACCTAAAACTGCTCTAAAAATCAGTCTTTTAAGAAAGGTATTTAGTACACAAAGCTATTTATTTTCTGGCAACAGGAAAGAGATCTAGAACTTACACACTTACAGCAAAACACTGTAATTATTCCAAGGGTGACAAACACAACTTTGTAATGCCTTCTTTTAAATTTGTATTATGTATGGTTTCCTTTCATCACCATTCCCTACATGACCCAAACCTACGTTTATTTGGTAATTTTAGAACAAAGTATTTAAACCAATTGCATATCTAGGCCAAGTGTTAGTACAGTACTAAGGACACATTTTCTAAAGCCTCCTGAATTAATATGGCTGTTATTTCCTTTTACTAGGTTCACTGTTTCTATAATGTACCAGGAATCATGTGCCATTATTCCTCCATCTCCAGGATCTTAATTTGAATATGTACGCTTCTCTAACTATTATCCAGGCTCAAATCTGTGCTGTCTCCTTGGACCAGAGACTGGCAAACTGTGGCTCAGCAAACCACGGCTCGTGAGCCACACGCGGCTCTTTGGCCCCTTCAATGTGGCTCTTCCACAAAATACCGGCTCTTCCACAAAATACTGACTTCTGTGCATGGACCACGGAGTTTCAATTGCACTGTACGTGCATGCCCCGCACGTGGTATTTTTTGGAAGAGCCACACTGAAGGGGCCAAAGAGCCGCATGTGGCTCGCGAGCCACGGTTTGCTGACTATGGCCTTAGATCATCCTTACTATATAGATCACACTAGCCCAATATCCAGTGAAATAGTGTTTTGCCTCTACCTTTCTGTTTCTTAGCCACTGGGCAGCTAGCGTTATTGTTGTATATTGGTTGGGAGTAAATCACTTGGATCACTAAAATGTTACATTCTTTTTCTGGAAGCAATTTTAAGCAAATATTTTAAAACTTAAACTTCCAGTTCTCATCGGTAGAATTGAAGAACATAGATTTGCTGTGTTGAGTGAGAGATATTCGAACCATGGGGAATTGCAATAAATTCAGCTGATCTTACTTCAGATATCATATTCATTTTGAGCTAAATTTTTAAATCAGGAAAACACATGCAAGTTCACTTTGCAAATTCTTGTTTCCTTGGTGATGGCAAGCATTTCTAATTTACCCAAAAGCTTTTTCATACTCCTGGCTTAAAAACAATAGCTGTTAAGGTAGAAAGCTGTAATTAATTAGTCTATTTGCTATCTTATCTGAGATAATAAACTTTGCTTAACCTTGTATAATAATTACAAATCTCTCCTTGAGCTATTGATGCAACTTTTAACTATTGCTATAAATATGTATTTCTATAAATATATATATATGCATATATTTATATATAACTACAAATAGAAAAATGAGACCTATATTTATTATTGCAATTACAAGAGAAGATAAGGTTTAAAAGATACATGTAAGAAGCAAGCAGCTTTAAATATTAGAGAATCAAAAAACATTTACATAAATTACAAAAGGAACTGAACATTTACAAATAAATACATGAGTTAAATAGCAGATTAGACTCAAGTGAAAAAAATCAGCAAAATGAGAGGTAGGGTCACATAGGACCCATACAGACAGACAGGAACTATTAAACTTTTCTAATATTCCTAGATATTTAATATTAAGTAATTAGGTCTATAGTCAATGAAGAAAAATCAAGAACACCCAATATATATCTAGTAGAATTTCTAGAAAAAGAAACTAGGAATTTGGACATTTCTACATTGAAAAGGTAATAGCTAAGATTTTTCCAAAACCAAATATAATGGTTCTCAATTCAGATTCAAAAAGTTCAAAAACTTCCAAGAAGATAGATAAAAAAATTCAAAAGAATGGCAAAAAAAAATGAAATAAGAGCATGTTCACACAGATGCTATCCTATATAATAAAAGCCTAATATGCAAATTGTCCCCTCAACTGGGAGTTCAACCAGGAGTTTGACCAGGGGGCGGGGCTGGCCAGCCAACCTCCAGAGGCCCTCCCCTCCCCCCTGTCAGCCCAGCCCCATCAGCCCCCATCCATGCATCAATTTGTGCACTGGGCCTTTAGTGTTAAAATAAACCACAAAAATTAATCAGTTTACCTTTGAATGACAGGGGACTTCTAAATACTAAATACCAACATTAGAAGTGAAAGAACAGTAGGAAAATAATTTATGTGAATGGCATAGTAATTATATTCCAATAGTCAACAGTCAAAAGGGTCATAATATAAATATTTACCAGTAAAATATATTTTGAGGAGAAAATAAAGGAACTTTTGTGTCTAATAATGCCTGCACTAATTAGAAGGAAAGGGATGTCAAATGAAAAAGAATGGAAGTGCAAATCATAAAGTAAAAAGCTGATGAACATCTGGAAAAAATTTAGTGGACACTTAACAATATAAAGCAATATTAGTTATGTATTTTAGGGGAAAATACAAAACAGGATAAAAATAAAAAGTGTGACAACAAAAACACATAAGTAGAAAATGTGATGCTCCTACACTTTGAAAAAGACATTAATTAAAATAGAAGACAGTATAAGCAAGAAAATAACAAGCATAAAAGGAACCAATGAGTTCAAAAGTGAATAATTAACAATGTCAAAATAAACATTCCTAAGATCTGAGACAATGTAAATGAATAATGTATAGAACTTTTTGCTACATCTTTTGAAAAACCTGTTCTATTCAAAATACCACAACAGTCTCCAGAAACAGGCCCTGAAAGAAACAGCAACAACAAAAAACCACACACAAGCCTTAGATTTACCTGACAATGATTTTAAGAAAACAATCATAAATAGTTTTGTTTTTAGTGTGCATGTATTTATTTCAATTACTCTTATTTGAAGTCTCTTAATTTTGCACAACAGCAAGGCAACTTACTACCTAGTCTTCCCACGCCGTAAAAACTCCACAGGTGTTGGTGAATTTACATTATCCTCAGGACTATGCTTTGGAGTAACTGGAGGTGTGTCAGCAGGTTTCTCACTAATCCACCCACCAGTGCTGCATATCTTTCTATAATGTTGAAGCCAACAGCCCTCTGCAACTTGTGTAAACAGATAGGTCACAGATTTAGTGGGTGCTGGTCAGCTTCTCCCAAGTAGTTGTAGCTTGCATTAAGCGAGCAAGTCACTGGCAGTGTCAAAATCCAAACACATGTTCGTTCTCATGGGTTTAAAGCCTTACAGGACTGAAGACGCAAAACACTAGTCACTGCATGAGTATAATATGTATCATCACTCCATGAGTACAATACTTATCAAAAACAGAATAGTCACTTGAAGATTTTTTTCTGCAACACCTTCACTTTGCCTTCATAACTGGAACTGTAAACTCACTGCCATGCCTGGCAAAGCTGAAAATCCAACATCATCTGTCAGAGGCTTATCCAAAGACAAAATTCCAGGGGTCTCTCAGGCAAAGTTCAATCATTGTTATTCCCACAGCACCGAAGGCATCTTTGGGTTTCTTCTTTTCTAAGAACTTCAGTATGTGCCCTGCATGTATTTGCAGGTGTGTGTCATCATTCTAAAGGAACACCTCCTTGGAGAGACAGGAACCTATTTTATGAGATTTACTGTCATGCCATAGAAAAATGTTTCACAGTAGCCCTTGAGACATTTAATATATTCTTCACTGGTAATTCTGGTGTTTCTTAGAGATCCAGTGCACTGTATAAAAATACTGCATTTCTCTGGAGAGGGTGGCTTGCTGAAGATCATTAAAAAATTCTTCAAAGTCTTGGGGAGGCTCAGGATGGGTGACTCCATCTCATTGAGAATGCAAGGTAATGGGTCCAATGAGATCAGTGGCTGGTTGGAAGGCTACATATATCAAACGCCGTTCCACAGTAGCTTCTCATACTGTGTTTTTGAGATGAGAGCAGTTCCGAGTGTCTGTTCTGAGTGCTGTGCTGTCTACATCTTTAGGAAGAAAGACTCCCGTGAAGTTTGTCTCTAACAAGGGCAGGCATGTCAGGGCTGGTGGAGAAGGATGTGAGCAGGATGCCTTCACCCGGGCAGTGCAGCCCAGGCAGCCCCCACCTGGCTCTGACACTTCCACTGTAGTACCTGCATGCCCGCAATCATAAATATATTTAATTAGCTAATGGATAACACAGACAGACAACTGAAGGAAATTGGAATAACGATATATAAACAAAATGAGAATATTAACAAAGAGATTGATATAATTTTTTAATAACTAAATTAAAATGATGGAGTTGAAAAGTTAACTTACTGCACTTAAAATACCTCCAGAATATCATACTAAATGAGATAAAACAGACAGAAAAAGTTAAGAACCAGGTGATTTTGCTCATATATGGTATCTAAAACTGAAATCAACAAATGAATAAATAAGAAAAACAAATAACAACTCATAAACACAACAACAGGATCGTGGTTACCAGAGGGAAGAGGAATAGGTGGTAATAAAGGGGAAAGGACTCAAATATATGGTGAGGGAAGATTTGACTTTGGGTGGTGGACACACAATGCAATATATAGATCATGTATTACAGAAATGTACACTTGAACCCATGTCATTTTATTAACCAATGTCATCCCAAGAAAGAAGGATAAAAGATCAACTAGCTTATTTGAAGAAATAATGACTATAAAATTTCTAAATATGAGAAGAGGTATTGACTATCATGACCAGTATGCAAATTGGCCATCACTCCAACACAATAATAAGAGAGGAATATGCTAATTATCCCTGATATGCTAATCAGTCACAACCAGCATGCAAATTGACCATCACTC
>NW_006299719.1:2123661-2128896 GCF_000327345.1 Myotis davidii
TGCGGGTGATCGGGCCAGCAGAGGAACAGTTAGGCCTCAATCAGGCTGGCAGACAGAAGCTGTTAGGGAAAATCCTTTGGGATCGGGCCTAAACAACCAGTCGGACGTCGCTTGAGGAATCCCAGATTGGAGAGGGTGCAGGCTGGGCTGAGGGACACCCCCCAGTGCATGAATTTCATTCACCGGGCTTCTAGTACATATATAAAAGCCCAGTGACCAAACAGCAGAATGACCAGAATAACTGGTCAACCAGTTGCTATGATGCACACTGACCACCAGGGGGCAGTCGTTTAACTCAGGAAATGCACCCTGGTGGTCAGTGCGTTCCCACAGTGGGAGTGCCACTTGGCTGACCAGGATGAGCAGCACTCCCACAGCAGGAACAGCTGCTTAGAGGGTGAGTACACAGCTTTTTGGCTGACCAGGATGAGTGGCACTCCCTCAGTCGGCCTATCCCTGAAGGCCATCCCCCCCTACCAGTGCACAGATCCCATGGACCAGTGCCTTTAGTAAAAATATAAGATCAATGAACACCAAATAAAATCAACATAAAAAAGTCACAGTAAGACAACTTTTAATCAAAAGTTTAAAAGTCAAAGAAATGCAAGATAATCTTGCCTAATAAAAGAGAAACATACAAATTGACTGTACTTTTGCTACACTCAGAAGCCACACCCACCAGCCAATCAGAGCGATTGTATGCAAATTTACCCAACCAAGATGGTGTCTGGCAGCCACAAAGCTGGAGCAAGCAGAAGGCTTGGTTGCCCGGCAAGGGAGGAAGCCAAGCTTCTCGCCTGCCTGGCCGGCTGTGGACTCTACTAAAGGCAACAAAGTTTCAATTATAGAAGCTAAATAAACCCCAGATACCTGCTTCCAGCTAGCCTCCATTGGGAGCTTGGTGGCTGGGGGCCGTGGCCAGCCTGCAAACAGCCATCAGCCCCTCACCCAGGCTGGCCAGGCACCCCAGTGGGACCCACACCCTGATCTGCCTCTCCCGCCTCCTCAGCAGCGTTAAGGATGTCCGAATACAGCTTAGGCATGCTCCCCACTGGCAAGTGGATATCTCTTGAGGGCTCCCGGGCTGCCAGAGGGATGTCTGACTGCCAGCTTAGGCCCGATCCCTCAGGGAGTGGGCCTAAGCCAGCAGGTGGACATCACCTGAGGGGTCCCAGACTACGACAGGGCACAGGCCGGGCTAAGGGACCCCTTAGAGTGCACAAGTTTTTGTGTACCGGGCCTTTAGTTCATATATAAAGAATTATACACAAATTAAATATGAAACTTCCATTTGACCCAATGATTCCACTTCAAGGAACATATCTTAAGAAACCTGAAACATCAATTGGGAAAAATATATGTTCATAGCAGCACAGTTTATAATAGCTAAGATCTGGAAACAGCCCAAGTGCCCATCAGTATATGAGGTGGGAAAAAAAAGTATAGATTACTATACAGCAGTGCAAAATAAGGATCTCTTACCCTTTGAGACAGCATGCAAAGACCTGGAGATTATTATGCAAAGTGAAATAAGCCAGTCAGAGAAGTATCACATAAACAAAATAAACTGATGAACAAAATAGATCCAGAGACATAGAAACATGGAACAGACTGTCAAATCTCAGAGGGAAGGCAGGGGAGGGTGAGTGGGTCAGAAGAGATCAACAAAAAACTTGTATAGGACACAGACAATAGGATGGTGAAGGCCGGGGTGGTAAGTGGAGGTGGGCTAGAAGGGGTCAATGGGGGAAAGGGGGACATATGCAATACTTTCAACATTAAAGATTTTTAAAAAAAGAAGAAAAAAAGAATTATACATTAACTCCAAGTAGAATATACCTCTGGAATGCAAGGGTGATATAACATATGAAAATAAATCAGTGTAATGTACCACATTCACAAAACGAAGGAAGGATAACACACTATTGTTTAAAGTTATGTGGTAAATGCATTTGACAAAATTCAGCACCCTTTGAAGATAAAATCACTCAGCAAATTAGGAATAGAAGTTATCTTAATATATAAATGGCCATACATGAAAAATATACAGGCAACTTCATACCCCATGGTGGACTTTCCTCCATAGTTAAAAAAAATAAAACACAAAAAGATTCATTTTTTAAAAAATATGTTTTTATTGATTTTTTAGGAAGAGGAAGGGAAAGATAAAGAGAGAGAAAGAGAAACATCAATGAGAGATAAACATCAACCAGCTGCCTCCTGCACATGTCCTACTGGGGATCAAGCCAGAAACCCTGGAATGTGCCCTGACTTAGAATTGAACCAGTGACCTCTTGGAGCATGGGTTGATGTTCAATTACTGAGCCACACCAGCCTGGCAAGACAAAGATTCTTCCTTTAACAGTTAACATTTTTACTTAAGACAATACTAGAACTCCTAGCCAGATCAATTAAGCAAGAAAAAGAAATAAAAGCATGCATGTTGAAAAGAAAGATGTAAAATTATTTCTATTCATAGAAGACATGAAATTCTGCATAGAAAACCCTATAGTTTCTATGTAAAAAAAAAAAAAAAGAAAACTTAAAACTAATGGATGAATATAAAAATCAACATTCAAAAATCAGTTGCAGTCATGTACACTGACAATGAACCATTTGAAAAGTAAATTAAGAAAACAATTTTATTTATAACTGCAGGCCCAATGCACAAAATTTGTGCTATCGGCTCAGCCCTCGCAGCCCCTCACTGCCTCGGCTGGCCCTCACACCCACGGCTTCGTCCGGAAGGTTGTCTGGATGGCCGTTCTTCTGTTTGGTCTAATTAGCATATTAGCCCTTTATTATATAGGATAGCATCAAACATAAAATAAAAATAAACTTTAAAAAGGAAGGAAGAAATTTATACTAAAAGCTATAAAAGCCACTGAAGGAAATGTCTATATCTATAGATAGATATAAATACAGAAATATAGAGATGTACATATATAATATTGGATCCTTACTTTGCACCATATTCAAAATTAACTCAAAATGGATCAAAGATCTAAATGAAAATAGTTATTAAAGTGTTAGAAGGAAACACAGGGGGTAAATTTCATTAAAATTGGATTTGGCAATGATTTCTTAAATATAACTCTAAAAGCATAGCAAATAAAATAAAAATAGATAAGTTGGACATCCTCAAAATTAAAAATTTTTGTACATCTAAGGACACTATCAATATACTGACGAGGCAACCTATAGAATAAGAGAAAATATTTGTAAATCATATATTTGTTAAGGGGGTAATATCAAGAATATGTAAACTATTTCTATGACTTAAACAACAAGAACAACCTGATTTTTTAAAATGGGCAAAGAACTTGAATGTACATTTCTTCAAAAATAGATTTTTAAACAAAAACTACAACTGTTACTGAAGGAAATGAAAGAATACTCCAATAAATGTATGGAGAGCTTGTGGAAATATTTGTATATCTCCAAAGAGGAAATACAAATATCCAATAAGCACATGCCATGATGTCAACAGCATAAGTCATTAGGAAAACACAAATCAAAACCAAAATGAGACACTACCTCATGCCTACTAGATATTTATAATGATTTTTAAATGAAAAATAATGTGTTAGTAAGGCTATGGATAAATGGGAATTTTCATATATTGATATTGATTTTTGGGATATAAAAAAGGGCCAGTTCTGTGAAGAGCAGTTTGTGTTTCTTCAACTAGAAATATAATTAGAATGTTACCTTAACATTTCATTTCTAAGTATATATTTAAGGGAAATGAAAACATATGTCTACATAGAAACATATGTGAAACTTATATGTATCTGTATATATATAAAAGTCAAGTGACCAGACGACCGGTTGCTATGATCTGCATTGCAGTGGCCAACTGGCCTGGTCAGGACCCTGATCAGCTCCGCCAACCTCCTGGGGACCCTCCCTTCAGCCAACACAGCCCCTGACCACTCCCTACCCCTATTGGAGGCAGGGCTGGCCATCCAACCACCCACGGCCCTTTCCCTCCACCACCACCAACCTGGCTCCGATCGACCACCATTGCAGTGGGTGGCCAAACCCCATCCATGCAATAATTTGTGCACCAGGCCTCTAGTTATCTATTACACACAGAAGGTGGAAAAATGTCTATCAATGAGTGAATGAATTTACAAAATGCAGAATATGCATACAATAAAATATTGGCCACCCATAAAAAGAAATATATGCACAACTTGAATAATCTTTGAAAGCATTACTAAGTGAAAGAAGCTAGACAAAAGTTCACACATTGAATAGTTCCTTGTATATGAATATCCAGAATAGGTAAATCTATATAGAGAAAGAAGATTAGAATTTTGATAGGTATAAGGAGTGAGAGGAATGGAGAATGATTATTTAAATGGCATGGAGGTTGATCATATTTATTAAAAGATTATTACATAATAGGCATAGACATTTTGTTGATTTTTGAGATTATTGGTATATATTTCAAATTTAATAGTAAATCAAGTAATCACTCAACTCCTTTATTTTGTCACTGTGAATAAATGTAAATGGAGAAAAATGGCAACATCTTTAGATATTGAAATTATTTTTAGTACTGATATTATGCAATTACATTTTTTACTTATAAAATTTTAAAACAATAAATATACATAGTACCTGCCCAAATTTTCTAAATGCCTAGGGATTTGTAAATGCCTAGAATCATAGTTACATGATGCTTGTGCACAAAAAAATTTAGTAATATCAGCTCTAATGTAACAATGAACTTATTTCAAAGTTTCAAATTCTTCAATTTTATATGTAGTTCCATGATATTAATATATTGTGATATAATTAGGGTAAATTAAATCTTATCTAATAATAGACAAACATGGTAATTAACCACACCTCTGACATGCTTCCCATTGGCTAATCAGGGTGATATGCAAATTAACTGCCAACCAAGATGGCGGCCGACAGCCAGGCAGCTGAAGCGAACAGGATGCTTGCTTGCTCCAGTGAAGGAGGAAGCCAAGGTTCCCCGCCAGCTGCTGCTGGGCTCTGAGCTTGCATTCTAAGCAACTATGTTGCAATTATAGAAGCTAAATGAACCCCATGCTTTCAGCCAGCTGGCCCAGCTGGAGTTGCAACAATGTTTCAATTATAGAGGCTTAACAAACCAAGGTCTCAGAGCTGGAGCTGAGCCTCAGAACTAAAGCAGCACTCAGCTCCAGTGACAGCCATAGAAGGTAAATAAATCCCAGAATAAAAAAGAAGAAAACA
>NW_006299719.1:2129446-2151763 GCF_000327345.1 Myotis davidii
CGGGGTAGAATCACAACCTCCCAATCCACCCTGCTCTGTGCATGACAGGGGGCGGTGCCCCAACTCCCCAATTGGCCCTGCTCTAAGCCCAACTAGGGGCTGCACCTAGGGATTGGGTCTGCCCTCTGCCACCCGGGAGCGGGCCTAAGCCAGCAGGTCGTTATCTCTTGAGGGGTCCCAGACTGTGAGAGGGCACAAGTGGGGCTGAGGGACACCCCCCCTCACCAGTGCACAAATTTTTGTGCACCAAGCCTCTAGTATATTATAATTTGTTAACCAATTTCTCCCCCAAATTATATTTATTTTACTTTTATAAAAATTAAAGTGCTAAAACATTGTTTTACTTCTAAAAATATCTCTCATATTATAAATACAGTTGATTTTCATTATTTATAGTAGTTCTAGAAAGTAATCATGAACAGTAAATTAGCAAATATGAAATTGTCGTCCCCGGGGAGAAATACAGGATTAGAATCCTGTGGGTGTCTGGTTGCAACATTTTTATCAACCAACCAATATGTAAACTTATATTTTGTGTGTTTCTATTTTAAGATACCTTATTTAATATATTGTTGATCTTTAACATTCAAGTTATAGTCAATGGCACTGTAACTCATGATAGAATAAACTGTCATAATATAGTGTCATAAACCATCCTATGCTTAAAAATACTAGACAGCACTTCATCTTGGGGATCATTTCAAACAGGAAAATCACCAACAAAGAGCACAGAATTGTAAAAACAAAACAAACAAACAAAAAACCTTTACATTAAATCTACCCTGAACCCTGTAAAAGACAATTGTTTGCAACATGAAAGTTCAACCAAGAACAAGGCGTTGCTATTGTTCAGCCTCAGCTGGGAACATGAATGTTGATCAACACATTTTTTGCTGTTTTGCGTCTCCAAATGCCTGGCAAAGCAGCCTCAAGTACTGATTTGGGGGTTACAAATGAATATTAATGTGTAGGCAAATTTGCAAATATGGAATCTGCAAATAATGAGGATCAACAGTATAACAATGTATGTGTATTACAAGTGCATATATATATATATATATAGAGAGAGAGAGAGAGAGAGAGAGAGAGAGAGAGAGAGCTTTCTTTTTTCCCCTCAGGGTGACAGATTCCTAAGCGTGTTATCCATTGCAAAGCTCTTAATTTTGGCATAGCTGGTGGAAAGGCCCTGACTGCTCTGACAGTTTAACCTTTCAGATGGTCCATACTTAGGCGTTTTCTCTGTGTTAAAAGTACCTGTTTTTGTGCATCTTTGTAATAAAGTGGAATAAAAGGTCAGTAACTATTTCCCCTTTAATCTTCAAAACTTTAATTATCAAGCTTACTCAAATTTAAAACCCCTTTTAAATTTAACATTTTGCGTATGATTTTAGCTAACAAGCTTACTAAGGACTTTATTGTGCTATTTTCTAAGAAGGCCAAAAGGTTACCACCTCACAGATAAAAGTTTTCTACAAAATTATTCATCTCAGAGGGCTTAATCTCATGTTTGTTTCCAGTTGAAAATAGGACTCTATGATATGACAGCTCAGCTACTAATCTTATTCTAAATCTCATATTAGGAGATTTGGAACCTATGGAAACTACATCCCTATCTCAAATCCACCTTATTAATTTTTCAAATAACAGAAAAAAATTACTAATTAACCACCTTTTCTATATTTTGTACATTCACTAAGAATTTAAAAGTCTTATGATTTATGGACTATTTTTTAAGAGATCATCGATTTTTATTTATTTTTATGACTGAAATATTATAAACATAAATGAATTAAAAAGACGTGTTCTAAAATGTGAAGGAAAGGGGGCTAATAAATCTGACAAGTCCAGTTACTAAAAGTAACCTCATAGGACTATCTATCATAAATTTCTAACTGTATAGGTCATGGTTGGTCATGCCTCAGGTTGATAACTTCTTTAGTAAAAAGTTTATCTTTGCCTTAAGCAAAACCTGTCCATTGTTCTTATATGTCTATGTTATCACATCTTTGAAATACCAGAATAATCCTCCTTTTCAGAACCCTCTCTGGAAAAACCACTCTCAAGGTAATGTATGATCTTGTTAACTATCATGTAATCCAATCACAGATATTTCCCTGCCTTGTGTCCGCCAACCTTCATGTAATCTTCCTTACTTCACTCCTTAATTCCAAATGTATAAAAAGAACTGTAAAATTATCATTGGAAGCAATTCTGTCTGCTGAACATTGAGGACACATCACGAGAATTCTTGTGTTTTCATATTACACAATGTTTTACAAAGTATCATATTTTAAAAAGATATTACATGTAAAAATATGTAATAAATAATTTCAAAATGCAATGGGTATTTAATTTTAAGGCGTGCCTTTAACATTTGTGTAAAACCTTTTTGTACTCATTCAATAGAAACTTATCTGGCCACAGGGTAAAGCTGGCAATAAAACTACTGGTCCGTAGTGCGTTAAGATCTTGCCTATATGTGTATCCTATGTTTGGCTCAAATAAACTTATAAACTTTTTTGTAGAGGTTTGGACATTGTTATGTTGACAAAATATGTGAGGCAATGTTATACGGTTTGTTATTAAAGAAACTCAATTTCACACAAAATTGTGAAAACAGTGCACTTCCTTAGATGCTCATTTATTTCCCATGTAATAAATATGTATACTTTTTTTACCTATTAACTTTTAAAATATATCTCAGTAAAGTTTCTTTCATAGTGTTTTAAATAACTTCCCATTGCTTCCAAAAGTCATGTTCCAAAATGTTAGCTGCATAAGATTTACTGAGTAGTTGTTTTAAAATGGAGTTAATTCCAACCCCCATGTTCACTGAAGCATCCTATATAATAAAAGCATAGTATGCAAATTGTCCCCATTGACTGGGAGTTCTTCCCGGAGTTCGATGAGGGGGTGGGGGTGGCTGGGAGAAGGGAGGGAGGCCCTGGCTAGCCACCACCAGCCTCTAGGGCAGCAGTTCTCAACCTGTGGGTTGCGACCCCTTTGGGGGTCGAATGACCCTTTCACAGGGGTTGCCTAAAACCATCAGAAAACACATATATAACTTAGTGCAAGGTATACTATACAAAAATAAAGTCTTGTCATTTGGACAACAGGGATGAACCATGAGGGCATTATGCTTAGTGAAATAAATCAGACAGAGAAAGATAAATACCTAATGATCTGATTTCCATGAGGAAACTAGCAAACAAAATAAACAGACCCTACCAGTACACACAAATTTCGTGCACTGGGCCTCTAGTTATTTGGAATGGCCAAGATATGAAAACAACCTAAATTCATCCATGGTGAAATGGATAAAGATGTGAGATATATATATATATATATCTTAGTGCAAGGTATACTATACAAAAATAAAGTCTTGTCATTTGGACAACAGGGATGAACCATGAGGGCATTATGCTTAGTGAAATAAATCAGACAGAGAAAGATAAATACCTAATGATCTGATTTCCATGAGGAAACTAGCAAACAAAATAAACAGACAGATATATAAAATAAACAAACAGACAGATAAATTCACACATACAGAAAACAGATTGATGGTTGCCAGAGGGGAGGTAGGATGGGCAAAATTGATGAAGGGCATTAAAGTTACAAATTTTCAATAATGAGTAAGATATTATAACATAAATGAATCATGTTCAGTTACAAAAAATGTCATTGGAATGGTGAATATAGTTAATAATACTTTACTACATATTTGAAAGTTGCCAAGAGATTAAATCTTAAAAGTCCTCATCACATGAAAAAAACAAGAAAAAAATTATAGCTATTTATGGTGATGGATGAAAATTACTTACTGTGGTGATCACTTTGCAATGTACACAAATATTGAATCATTATGTTGTACAATCAAACTAATATGTTGTATTTCAATTATACCTGAATAGAAAATGTAAAAGGAGATCATCCTTATACATCATCCCTGGACAAACTAATTCAGCAAAACTAAAGAGCAAATATCACTTCTCCCACTCTGTCCCTTATTCCCAAGGCAAAAAAATAATGCACTTCCTACAGGTGCTTATGTTTAACTTTGTACCTATTCTACCATAGTTTTTATTATTTTGTGTTTTAATTCTTTTATACATACATATCATTTTTAATCATAACTGTATATAAGTTTGAGAATAGAAAATGATCTTGAGAAAGTCACCTAACAAAGTTTCTCAAATTTAATTGTGCATTCACTAGTTCATTAAAAAGAAATATCTATATCTATATCTATATCTATAGAGGCTTTATTCTTTTCTTAAATGTGCCCATAAATACACATATATACAGAACACATCACAAACAAGGTTCTAGAGATTGGACTGGGTACTAGGTTAAAAAACATAACTGAATAGGACTATGTTCCTGCCTCCCAGATTTGAAATACTATGATAAGTACCTCTACTACCACAACTACTCATAGTGGAAACAATAAAATAACATTATCACAACAGCAATAACAAAGACATCTGTGAGATCTTTATTATGAGAACATTATGGTGAGTATTTGGATGAGTATAGCAACTTGTTCAGTTAGGAACTACTAATAACTTCAATTTTCTTTTTTTAAAATAAATTTTATTAATTTTTTAGAGAGGAAGGGAGAGGGATAGAGAGTTAGGAACATCGATGAGAGAGAAACATCGATCAGCTGCCTCCTGCACACCTCCTACTGGGGATGTGCCACAACCAAGGTACATGCCCTTGACTGGAATCGAACCTGGGACCTTTCAGTCCGCAGGCCGATGCTCTATCCACTGAGCTAAACTGGTTAGGCCTTCAATTTTCTTTTTATAGAAGAGGGAATTAAAGCTCAGAGAAACTGACTAAACTTTCCAACTTCTCCAAGTTAATAATCTATCAAGACCTCATGAATACAGTAAAATTAAAAGAGGTGACTCTATTAATCGAAATTAGTTATGTGAAAGATGGTTAAGGAACTATTGCCTAACAGTGAGAAAGGTAGTTGTGGATCAAGAACAGTATGGCGTTTCCTCAACAAACTAAAAATGGAACTCCCATTTGACCTACTGATCCCACTTCTAGGAATATATTCCAAGAAACTAGAAACACAAATCAGAAAGGATATATGCACCCGTAGGTTCATAGCATCACAATTTACCACAGCTGAGATTTGGAAACAGACTAAGTGCTCATCAGCAGATGAATGGATTAGAAAACTGTGGTACATCTACATGATGGAATACTACGCTGAGGTAAAAAAGAAGGAATTCTTACCATTTGCAACAGCATGGATGGAACTGGAGAGCATTATGCTAAGCGAAATAGAGATCAACCAAAGGACTTGTATGCATGCATATGAGCCTAACCAATGGACATGGACACCAGTGGGGTGAGGGCATGAGTGGACGGATAAGGACACATATGTAATACCTTAATCAATAAAGAAAAAAAAATGATGTTAAAAAAATAAAAGCTTCAAAAAAACCAAAACAGGTGACTTCAAGGAAACACACACACACATACGCACACACACGCATTTTCCAGATTGAGAGGGGAGTCTGAGGGGAGAAAAGGGAGTAGTGTTGTATATTGTAGGAAGGAAGAAAAATTTAAGCCAAGTAACTGAGGCAAAAACATGCAAAATTGTAGTAGTATGATGAGAATGGAGCACCTACTGAGTGGTCCTATGTAGCTCAAAGGAAATGTTCAAATGGTGGCTTCAATTAAATGATAAAACAGATCATAGTTACTCTGGTTTCATTTCTGAACACAAGATTTTTTTTGCTTTACTTGTAGTTTATGAATAATTTTACACATAAGTAAATTAAAGGAGATTAAAATGGACATTTTTTTTATCACACATTAAGACTTGGTACCACAAGGTTCTCCATATTTATCAGAATAAAAAGTTTAAAAATTAGAGATGTAATAAAAATTTGTTATTTAATTAGTCTTGACTAATCTGAGACCAGTAGGTCTCCCATGTAGAAATATTTGGTGAATATATGATTGAATGTGTGATATTAATTTATGCAGTGAAGGGACAATTGTTCTGTCTGGGTTATATTACAGGTCTAACAACTGGCAAAGTGAGAGCAAAAGAAAGAAAATTTATTTCCTCTTATTATTATTTTATTTCAGAAATTCATAAAGAGAAAACTGGTTTTTAATCCAGAAAAAAATAGCTACAAAAAATATGGTCTCCTTATTTATAAGAAATAGTTTATTCAGTTGTTAAATGTCCTTAAAATATATCTTCAAAGATGTACTAATGTCTGTCATTTATTGTACAGCTTGTCTTCTACCAGTTGAAGGTCTATGAATGTAACAATTCAAATTAAAATTGCTAATTCTAGACTTAGAGGAAAAAAAGACAGTTGGAAATATGCACTTATATTTTAACTGGCACATTAGACTTAGAACAACTAATTCTGTCAAGTAACAAAGTGCCCAGTACATTTTATCCTAGAAATGAATAAAAACGGTTCACAGACTGTTTAAAATATTATCATATACAACTGAAAATGACTTAGTATTATTTCAGCATACAGCAATCTTATTAGAATAATCTTTTATGGAAAAGTTTAACAATGGAAGTAGAGGAATGGGTTGGATTAGAACTTAATGAGAAAGAATATCAATCACATGGATGATTAGATCAGAATGTGTTAATAAATATCCATCTTAGTCAAATATAATTAGACACTTAAGTATACAGAAAGTTAAATAAAATATCTTGTTAGGTCAGTAACCTGTAGGACAGCTGACTACACATGGGCATGGATATAGGTGCTAAATTCAGTGCACCTGGAAAGAGGTACAACTTTATTACACTGCAGTAATGCTGAGTAATGATATTCTGCTGAAATCAAGGTCTACTTATTCAAGAAAATAAAATGACTATATATGTTAAGAAGACTGCCTCATGGTCATTTGTATTTCCTAAGTTTACTGAAGGCCTTTTCTAAATGAATTCTCCATATGCCCTTCTTACGTCTTTCTCTAAATCCCATGGTGAAATCCTACTCGAAAGTAAGTATTCAATTAAAATTCAACTTCACATTCTCCATGTACTTCTTATGACTGACTGAGTCCTTTTGATACTCACATAATCCCCTCTTTCTGTTCCCACAGAACACTTTGTAGAGACCATTGTTGGAGCTCTTATGCTGATGTGTCATTCTCTTTCTATACCTCTTTCTCCTCACCTAAGCTTGGAAAACTCAATAACACAGTATTTCTTTAACTTTCAGAGTTTTCTCACAACCTGGTGTATAGCAAGTGATAACTAAATGTTTTTTAATGACCAAATAAATGTAAAAAGGAATGAACTAAAAGAAATAATAAATCAATAAATGGATGGATAAATTAAAATGATGGTAGGCAGGCTAATTATTATTTTTTGCTTCCGTTAAGAATTGCATTCCATTGATCTTTACCTTTCTGTAAAATCTGTGTACCTGTCATCTGCCTCTATCATTCTCCATTTATTTTCATTGCTAATATCTATTGTCCGTTCTGTTGCCTTTTGACTCTTTGTTGTTGTTGTTGTTGTTATACATCACCTGAGGATATTTTTTCCAGTAATTTTTATAGAGTGGAAGGGAGCGTGAGAGACAGAAAGACAAAAACATTGATGTGAGAGAGACACATCCATTGGTTGCCTCCCACATGTGTTCCGACCAGGGCCAGGGATTAAGTCTGCAACCGAAGTACATGCCCTTGACCAGAATCAAACCTGGGTCCCTTCAGTCCACAGGCTGATGCTCTATCCACTGAACCAAACTGGCTAGGGCCCCTTTTGACTCTTCTTTTCAACTGGGTTTCTCTACCCCTAATCTCACCATCTCTATGTGACTGTTTATTCTCAGTGCACTCCTGTTTTGGAAATAGTGATGTTCTTTTATTCTAGGTAGAGAGAGATGAATTATTTCATGAAGGTCTTATGACCTGCTTCAGGGGAAAAGTAGGAGAAGCTAAGAGAGAGACTTTCCTGCTCCTTCTGTATTCTCACACTCCTTCAGCTTAAAGTATTCAATATACCAAGGTAAATTTCCTAAACTGAATTACTTGCCTATGAAGGTTAGAGTACCTCAGCAATAATGCGATATTGAAGATACAACCAGAAGTATTTGCTGAGGAAACGATGGAGTTGTGGTGTCGAGATAAGAAAACAATGCAGCAGTATTTAGGCTGGGCTTCTAAAAAACTCTCACATCTGTGCTAAAAATTCTGACATTGGGCTACTTGCATTATTCTAGTCCAGTGGTTCTCAACCTTCTGGCCCTTTAAATACAGTTCCTCATGTTGTGACCCAACCATAACGTTATTTTCGTTGCTACTTTATAACTGTAAGGTTGCTACTGTTATGAATCATAATGTAAATATCTGATATGTAGGATGGTCTTAGGCATCCCCTGTGAAAGGGTGGTTCGACTGCCAAAGGGGTCGCGACCCACAGGTTGAGAACCACTGTTCTAGTCATTATAAAGGAGAACACTCTGAACATGTGGTTTACATACCTCATTAGCAAAACGTTGCCAAATGGTCACAGCTGACTATAAGAACTGATAAGTGTAATCCTGACTCTACGCAATGATGTGCCTCCTAAGAATGAAAGGAATGATGTGACATTAGGTGATATCTAGCAGTCCTTCCCTAAATGGTTAAGCATATGCTCAGTCTACTATCTGGGACCAGCAGTCACAGTGTCTATCTTGATCACTGAAGCTCCAGCACATATCATAGTCTCTAGTAATTGGCAAGAGCTCAAAATATATGTGCTCACTAAATGGATAAATGAATGGCTAGAAACAAAATAACTGGCACATAATAGGCACTAAAGAAATATTTGTACTTTTATTAAGGCCTAGCCATCTTTTATCCGAATACTACAGATATTAATTTTCATATGTATTTAGTAAAATGTGAATTCTTTTGAATTAAATTTAGATGTTCTGAGTCCTAAATTATAAATATTATCATCAGTTCATTATTTTTATTTTTATTCATTAATACCTTATATACATAAAAATAAATATCATAAACTAACATTAATAGTTATCTAGATACTACTAATCAAGCACAATAGGTGCAGTTTTCAGGTCAATTAGCCAAAACTAATGACAATTACCAATCAAAGCGATAAACCACAGTCCAGTAATTATAATATATTCTATATAGTCAGATTCATAATTAGACAGATATGTCACATGGATAAAAACCAAGATTGGAAAGATTTTATCTTTGTATCCCAAGACTCATTTCACTTCAGAGATTACCTGAGGCCTGACTAATTTTTTAAAAGTTCTAAACCACATTATTAGCTGCATTATTTAAAAGATATACCAGATAGACCAGATTCAGGAAACGTGTGTTTGCACAATACACATAATAATTTATTTTCTAATTTAATGTAGGTGGTGTGTCAATAGACACACACCCAGATACTAAAGTTAAACAGGAAATATTTTTGCATACTTTAGGATGACTATGTTAGGGTTATTAGCATGCAAATAGCATAGATTTCAGAATTAGCCAAATTGATTTTTATAAAATCAGCTGTATTTTGGTATAATTGACATGTATTATAATTCACTGATTTTAGTTCACAAGTCAAGAATTTTGACAAGTGTATATCTATATATATAAAAGCCTAAGTGACCATTATGAACAGTCGACCAGTAGCTATGATGATGCACTGACCACCAGGGAGAAAATGCTCAACACAGGAGCTGCCTCCTGGTGGTCAGTGAGCTCCCTCAGCCAACCTCCCCCTGGCTGGCAGGCCCTGATAGGCCCCAATCACTGGCCAGGCTGAGGGACCTCACCTGTGCACGAATTCGTGCACCAGGCCTCGAGTGTTTATATAATTACCTTAACAATCCTATATAATAAAAACCTAATATGCAAAGCAACCAAACACTGGCCGCTATGATGCACACTGACCACCAGGGGGCAGACGGTCAATGCAGGAGCTGCCCCCTGGTGGTCAGTGATCTCCCACAGAGGGAGCATCACTTAGCCAGAAGCCGGGCTCATGGCTGGTGATCCCAGCAGTGGTGGAAGGAGTGGAAGGAGTGGAAGGAGCTTCTCCTGCCTCCACGACAGCGCTAAGGAGCAGCGAGCCAAGCAGTAAGGAGCAGTGAGCAGGCGGGCAGTAAGGAGCAAGGTGTCCCAGACTGTGAGAAAGCATAGGGTGGGCTAAGGGACATCCCCTTGCCCAGTGCATGAATCTCATGCACCAGGCCTCTAGTTGAGATATAAAACATTATATAGCAGTTCCTTCATGCCACTTTGTATTTAACTCTTCGCTCCCTATTTCTGATCTCTGAAAACCATAGATCTGATTTCTGTCACAATTGTCTTGCCTTTCTAAAATTTTATATAAATGAAAAAATAGGGATATGGTTTTTTCAGTTTTTTGGTTTTATTAATCTCTGGGTTATTTATCATATTAAATGCTTTTGAGATTTATGCATGTTTTAGCCTGCAAAGTGGGCATATGCTCTGACTTGGAATTGAACTGTGACTTCTTGGTTCATAGGTGGATCCTCAACCACTGAGCCATGCCAGTCAGGCAGCACTTTATAATTTTTACCAAATAACTATAAAGAAAAGCTTATTTGTTTTAATGTAAATTACTTTGATTACAAATGAGTGCCTAATCACAATGTCTTTAACATGCAATTCTGCAGTCACCATTATGCTAGCACTTACATTTTATTATGTGGTTTTTCTTTTACTGTTATCGCTTTTTACTTCCATATTCTCTTTTATTGATTTAGACTGAGATTTCTTCTGGATATTTCAAAGTTATGTTTGGTTTTCTTATCTTGGTATTCTTTAGCCTAAGATCCATACTAATATATATTTACTTAAAAGCCACCTCTTCCTAAGTCTTCTTAAAAAATATATTCTTGCCTCACTGCAGGATGTAGACATTGTCTACCATTTTAGTACTAGTTCGTGGTGGAAATATTCTTTTTCTTTTCCTCATCTTAGACTTTAACAAGCTGTTTCACCATTCTTTCTTTTTCATCTTTAGCATCATCTTTTGGATTTATTTCTCTAATTTTCTAAATATTTTCTCTTGAAGCATTTTATTATGGGCCTTGATGACATCTCTCATACTTTCATGTATGGTATTTCATAGCAATATTGCATTAAATTTAATTACATTAAATTATTTTCTGGATATAAATTATAACTTCAACATCCTTTTAAATCAAAGCGTTAAAATTACTATTCAATTTTTGTCATGCTTCCAGTGATTCTGTTGAGAAGTCTCATGATATTACTTCACTAATACTTTGAATTTCATTGTCTTTTATAATCTTAACTAGAGGCCTGATGCATGAAATTTGTGCAAGGGGCTCAGCCCTCGCAGCCCCAGCTTTGTCTGGAAGGTCGTCCAGAAGGTCATTTGGCTGTCTGGTCTAATTAGCATATCATGCTTTTTTATTATAGATTATTATTATAATGTGTCTAGATTTTTAAATCTCTAATTTTTAGCACTTTATGTGTTTTAAATCCAAGGTACTTGACCTGGTTCTATATCTGGTCAATTTATATCCATTTTCCTTCCAATGTTTCTCCATTTTTTATTTGCATTTTCTTCTTCTGAAATTCTTATTATCTAGAATTTTGTACCTTGACTTTTATCTAACATATCTGTTATTTTTAAAAGAAGTATTTTCTGTCTTATTTCTTCCCTGTTATCTTCTGCAAGAAATCCTCAGTCTGATCTTCCTAGTCACTTTTATAGGATGACTTTATCTGCTCTGTAATTATCTATTGGATTATCTTCTTTCAACTATCATTTTTATACTTAGCAAACTGAAAATCTTGATATTACTTTATTCTGTTTTCAAATGGATAATATCCTTTATCTGCCAAAATATGCTTATTTGTTTTAAATTTTTATTTTTCTGTTCCTATGCTTCTGCTGCAGGTTGCTAAATAGTATAGTTCATTATTTTCTTATTGAATTGTACTCATCACATCTTATGTTCTCATTTATTCAGCTTCTGTCTCTGGAAATATGTATTAGCAAATGGTCAAGGCTAGGCTGCACTCAGTGCTTTTGGAAAGCACTCCAGTTTTAATAGGTATAAACCCATATTGATGATTCCCATTTATTTGAGGCAGTTTTTCTAGCCAGATGTTGCTGCTAAGTCCTTATATCCCTTTAAATCAAGAACTGTCTCAGAGAATCTGGATTCTAAGGACCTTACCATGGTTATAGCCCCTGTTCTTTGAATTATATCCAATTTTCTTAATGAATAAATATGACTTTATAATAAACTCCCTTTTCTAAACAAATATGATGCAAATTCATACTAGAAGCATAATTAACAAAATTAGACACTAATAATTTAGTTTTCTCATAGGACTGTTTTTGCTACTACTAAGGAAAAAAGCTATTAACAATGAGAAATTAAGTGAGCCATTAAATATTAAAAAATTGCTTTAAGTAATAAAATTCAATATCAGTGACCTGTTTTTTTAAGAAGTTTCTTTTTTCTCCCATCTAGTCTGGAATACTTGGGTAGCTAATTTTATTTTTAGATATGTGTATTCAAAAATATGTTTTAATTTTATTGATTGACAGAGAGAGAGAGAGAGAGAGAGAGAGAGAGAGAGAGAGACTGCTTTCTTGTTCTACTTACTTATGCATTCATTGGTTGATTCTTATGTGTGCCCTGACCAGGGAGTGAACTCACAACCTTGGTGTTTAGGGACAATGCTCTAACCAACTGAGCTGTCTGGCCAAGGCCTAAAGTTCGTTTTTACATAGAGATTTTCTTTAAAAAGGATGGGTGTTATTTTGTGACATATTGTCAGGTGTCTAATATATACATTTTAATGATTCAATGTTGAATTTATAAGTATTTTTCTCTCTTTTATCATGTGAGCAGTATTCAATTCTCCTTATTGCTGAGACAAGAAAAACAGGAGCTTAATGATGCACAGAGAAAGGTCTCGCAGGCCCCAGTGACTTCTCATGAACTAAGGAGTGATGTCAGTGATTTTCTCCATAAATCTCCTTTTCCTTGCAAAAGCGACTCAGTGTTTATGTACATTGCACAGACGTGTTCAGGTTTTCTGTTGTATACTATTTAATGAGAGCAGTCACAGAAAACACCAAAACTGAGTGTGTGTCAGAGGGAAATCTTCAAATTTGTCTCATAGACTTACTTGTGCTTTTATTTTTTAGCTCTCAGCTTGTTTTAAAGATGGGGAAAAAAATTAAAGATCCAGTTTGAAGACTATTTACTACATTGTGTATGTTGTATATTGTGAATATGTGTGTGTGATATGTATACAGTTACAGACTTCACTTAATAATACCATGAGGCTTAGATTTTGACTTAACTTTAAAAGACCTGATGGTGAAGTATACTCCCTGCCATAGCCAGGCTCACCTATTTCCCTTTTCCCTCTGCAACAGCCGTCATTTGGTTGGCTGCCCTGTTTTCTGTTGCCAGGGTCAGGCCCCTTGAGGCAGACAGCTGGGCCTCCTTGATTGAAGATCCCCACCTCTATAATTCACCTAGACCTCTCTAATTCCTTGCCACCCATCATCTGCTAGTGGTACAGCTTTACAACTCTTGGAACATAGAACAAGATATATCTGCTTGCTTTGCCCTTTGGGTACACTAATCTTTTTTTCTGAGACTGTGTACTTATTGGGGGAGAGGTTATTGTTTCTAGTCAGGGGGCGTGAAGATGTAATGAGAATGTACTTAATTTATGGTCGCTGCTTCTATTTGCCTTATGTGTGTTGTGTCCTTTCCAGATATTTCCCAAAGGAACACTTAATTCATCTAAAATATTTCATATATAAATCCGCGCTTATGCGGTAACTTCACTGACACATGGTATAAACTCATTTCTTTCTATTTGCCAATTTGGCTTAATATGCCCTGGAAGGGAACGTTTCCCTGATCAAATGGAAGAAACAGGAACTCTAATAGAAGGAATATAGGTCCCTTTTCTACTACAATTTCCTCATTCCCTCCAAATGAAAGCCATAAAACACTTGTAGTTTTATTTTTTTGCAAAATAATGGAGGGTAAGCTTGCTGGCTAGAAGAAGGAACTGGTGTAAAGCTTGCTGATGCTAGAGATTTTCGTTCTTTATTCTAGGAGTTAAAAGCTTTTGGAAGAGCACAAGGTCTCCGTGTCGGCATTTTACTGTGGTGGGGATCAAATGCCACTGATTCCTGCTCATTAGGGCTGCTTCTCCCTCACCTGGGAGGCTTAAAGAAGCCTTTATGAGAGCTCAGTGAGGATTAACTTCATAGGCAAGAATAATAAGAAAGAATCTGGATGGTGGGTCTTAATTTGTGAGAAAATGAGATCATTTAGTTACTATACCCTGGGAACATTTTAAAAATTTAAATGCATTACAGCCTTAAATACATATTAAATCCTTTAAAATCTGTGAGAGATGGGGTTAATACAATGGTGTTTGTACTATTTTATTTTATTTTTATTTTTCGAGTGAGAGAAAGCTAACTTTGGTTGTATTAAGAGTGAAAAAAAAAGATCATTATCAATTTCCTTCTTGACTTCAGCATATCAGAATGAAGGCATGACATACTTGGTATGCATGGGTGTGTTTGTTACAACTCATTGTTTTAATCCAGAAAGTATTAGGTATAATATTTCTATTATGAACACCTAATACATTGTAAGTTCACATAGAGGTATATTTTTCTTATTATCATTTGTATTGACCTAACTGCCTTTTACTTTGAAAATTATTTTTAATGATGTTAAAAACAAATGACGTCACTGTATAGCTGGAGGAATCGGGGCCCAAAAAAATAGGGCTTGGCTAAGTGTTAGTGTCCATCAGTGGCTGTTCTTACACCGCCCAGACTTTATACTCTCCAGCACACCTTATAACGTCTTTTAAAGTTAGTCACTATTTGGAGACCAAACATGTTTTTCAAGAACTTCATTGTGCAATGCCAATATTTAGTGTTAATCTAAGTTTATAAATGACAAATCTCTTAGCCAAAATTGTAAACAATGTTTCTTTTCACTACATAGTTACTCATTGTTTGGTTTTCATGGGATTTTGTTCAATCCAATAAATTAACATATTTTGTTTAGGAACTCTCATATCCTAAATACGCTACAAATTTTAGAATAAGAGAAAATATAAGACATGGTGATTATAATCAAGAAATTATGTTTCTATGATTTTACTTATAGTATTGGATAATGATTAGATGTTTGCATGTCTATCTCTTCTACTTTCTTCCCAACAACATTGTATGATAAAGGAAATGTTTTCTTCAAATGATAACAGATTCTAATTAGAAAATCTTGAGTTAGAGTAGTTATGGGTTTAACTCACTATCAGGATCATCTTATCAGACAGTTTAGCAAACGTCTTAAAACTTTCTTCTCTTAATTCATATATAGATATCAATTTTCTTCCATAATATAGTATAAACATCAGGACTATCACTAATGTCCAACTCTATTTTCTCCCTCAACAATATTTCATTTGATGAGACTAAGAGTTTCTTTAGCCATAATTTGTTAGCTCTGAGGTTTTTGTCTAAGGCAAACTAATGAAATGGTATGAAAAGAAGACATGGTATAGCCCAGTAGAAATGAAGACACATGGAGATCTCTTCCAGATGGTTACTAGACTTAACATAGTGATCATTTTGCTAGGTATTTAAAAGTTGAATCACTGTGTTTTATACCTGAAACTAATTTAATGTAGTATATCAAGTATGCTTCAATATAAAAACTAAGGCCTCTGAATGAGAATGACAAAGATAAACATACTGGTCATATAACTGTAATAATGTTCCATATTTTTGCTCAAAGCTTGTGCCCAAGTTTTAACAATAAGACTTCTGCTTGGCCTTCCCTGTAGGTAAATCTCATCTTGTTTCTAATTTCTATTATTTAGATTGCTATTTTTATTATTATTATTTTTTTTTTGCTGCATGCATAAGTTGATATTTGCAACCTGCAGGCCCTGGAATTTCTACTATTCCCTGTATTAATTCCCAAAAGATAAAATATATGCTGTTTTAGGTCTGACTCTAGCTTCATCTAATACTGCAATCTTTCCTTTAGAAAAATGTCACCTACTCTATGATACCCCCCACCCTCGGCACTTAGACCTAATGATCTTTATCACTCCTTGAATATCTCATATTTCTGTGACTATTCTTGAATCACATATTATGTTTTCTCTTTAATCCTCAGTTCAAATTGTATTGCCTTGTATGTCATCCCTTCAACTGGAATGTATGTCCTTTGTGGGGTTATTTTACTCTGTATCAACCCAAAGGAGCTTGTGATCAGCTGTTGAATAGTGCATGGTTACTCTAACCACAAAATATACTGATGCTGCTGGTAAATCCTTTGAGAATTTTCAGACCCCCTGGTCACATAGGTACTGTATTAAGGATTTTGAAATATTACATGTAAGAGCAACTTGTATCTCAGTCCAGTTCTCACCATGGCAACAGCAGTTTGTTTCACAAAGAATTAGACTGTGTGTGTGTTTTTTGTTGTTGTAGGTAATGTAAATCTCGACATATTGAGTGTTTTATTTTATTTTTTATAGTGAAAGTATACACACATGCAAACAACAATGGCCTTATTTAAATAGATAACAAGTAGTAAATTCCTTGGGAATCAGTTATGTTTAGGATTTATTTTGGAAACATATTTACTCAAATAGAACATTACAACTATAATCTATCTTTATCTTGAAAATAGTACTTGGTATATTAACCCACAGACTGAAGACATTGAGTTATCCACTCAACAAAATTGTTTAACTGGGATTTTACCTGATTCATGGGGTAAAATTGGAGGATAATTTTCAAGGAAGCTAAAAATTTAGCAATTTCAATAGGTATTCATGTACTCAAAACTATTAATCTACATGGAGAAACTCTTATGTCATGTTTAAGCACTTAAAATATCACATATTAGGTTTTCTATGACAATATCTCATTACAATTATTATTTTTTACTTTATTACTAGAGGCCCGATGCACAAAATTATTGCAAGACTAGGCCTTCCTTCCCCCGGCTGCCGGCACCGGCTTCCCTCTGGTACCCAGTACCCAGGCTTCCCTCTGGCCACCACCAGCAGGCACCCAGGACCCAGCTTTGTATCCACAACTTAAAATATATGTGTACAGGCACCTCTAAAAATAATATTGATCTTCTCATATGCACAGCATACATATTGGTACTGTTATTTCTTTCCCCTGAGTTATAGTGTTGCCCTAGTTACCATTGTTATTCTGGTGGCTTCTTCCCAAACTCTTACCCAGTTCAACTCAATTGAAGTCTATATCTGAGAATTCCAGAGATTAGAAAGTAAAATCTCTTAGTAGGAAAACACTAAATGGATGGCAATTTTTTCAGGAAGCAGAATATTTTGATAAGAAATACTATTATTTGTATTGTGTATGGTATAATGCACCCGAGGTTGAGTGCACTTGTCTTCTTCAATGCACTAGAGGCCCAGTGCACAAAATTCATGCACAGGTAGGGTCCCTAGCAGTGCCGGCTGCCAGCCTGGGCCTCCCTTCCCCAGCTGCTGCATGCCAGCCAGGGCCTTCCTTCATTCCACGCCCCCCCCCCCACTCTCCCCTCCTCCCAGCGGTCAGCGCACATCATAGCAAGCGATCCAACTCCAGGTCTGTCGAACTCCTGAGGGGACACTGTGCATATTAGGCTTTTATATATAGAGATTTCTCTACTGGTGGTTTTCATCAGCACACAAATTGTTGTTATTTCTCCCACATTAAAATGCAATAATAATAAAAATTATCTTGTGACTTCGTCTAGCTCATCAGTTACTGGTTATCTACTCTGGTAAAAAAGAAGCTTCCTCAAAAAGGAAGTCCATATTCATTGACTTCAACTCCTCTTATTACTTTTCTAATTTCAGGTCTAATGTTCATTTCTTAAGAACAGGGTTTCATGAGTTTGACAATTGAATATGTCCATGTAATAACACTTATAAGAAAATCTAGAACAATTCCATCATCCTAGAACCTTCTCTCAAGTTTCAATTAAGTCAATTTCCTGTTTGCAGGGGAAAAAAATAATGATATAAGACATTATGCATAGGAACACAGTAATAGTTCTTATATGGCAGGTAAAAAACAGGAATTAGTTAAATGCTAAAAAGCCAAAAGTGCACAAACAGAACACACTAGACTCTACTGTATCTAAGAGGACTTGAAGAGTGAATGTCTACAGTTATACTGTTGAGATAGAAAAATAAGAACTGTTCACACATAGGAAAATTACTTTTCTGAAGATGGATTTTTAAATTCAAGTCAAAACAAATACTGTGAGTCCGGGTAAAAACAAGAAAGCTAAAATGAATGTGAGGTGAGTATATAGTAAATCTTACAGGCGATGGTTCATTGTCTGGCTGTTCTCATTAAAGTTCCAGGCTTTGTCTCCACAGCAATATTTTTACTTGTCTTAAAGGTGCACTTTCCTAAATTTTATTAAAGATACCTAAATGCAGTTTCTGGAGAAAGGATGCAAGAATCTGTGAAGGGGGATTTTAATCAAAAACAAACAACCTTGTTCTTCAATTAAAATTAGACTTTTTTCTCATTAAATTTTTCTTGCTGTAGGCATGCATGGATATTCATAAGTCATATGCAAAAATGTGCTTGTAGATGACAGTATGTTCTCCTCACAAAGCAGAAAAAGATCATAAATCTCTTCCATAAATAAAAATTCAAATGTCTTCTCTCTGATTGATTTATTAGTATATACTAGAGTCCTTGGGCACATTTGAAATAACACGAGACATGTGTTATATCCAGGACAGCTGTTTTTAAGCTCGGCAGATATACTTCTATATTACAGTTGATGAGCTATTGCAGAGCACTTGCCTTTCTGTTTTATGGGCTGTTAGAATCAATTCTAATGCCATTTGCCATTTTTTAAACTGTTGGTTTTTCTTTGACCGTTATATGTCATATTTTGATATCTGGAAGTAGGTAAAAATTAACATTTTTTGTGGACCAATTTAATTATTTTCTATATTTATGGCTATTAAGTAATATTTTCAGAGATATAATACAAAGTTCCATGTATTAATTTCATTAAGATATTAATGAAAATAAATAATTCAAAATCATAGTGCCAGTTAATACCAAATTTAATTCTGCAATGAGATACAATAAAATTAAAAAACTAAAGAGTTGAAAAGACACATATAAAATTGTGACAATAGACATAAGTTAAATATAGAATACAAGAGATTGTTATTATTTGATAAATAGTTAAAATATGAAAACAACATATCACATCTTTGAGAAGATAAAAATAGGCTGAGAAATTTCATAGATGTAATATTTCAAATATTTATTTTTGGCAAAAAAGAAATTAAAATAATTTCTTGTAGAAGCAGGAAGAGAACAAAAGTGTCCAAGAAAATCATAAGTGATAAAAATAATGATAGGGAAACTTTTCAATAAGTTGAAAAAATATAATTTATATGTCAACCGAAAACTGATTGCTAGAAATAAGTAAAATAGTCACATAGTTCCCGGTTCAGTAATTTTAAAGTAGTCAGGGCATAAAGATCACTAGAATAGAACAGAAAATCTTGAAATAAATCCATACATATATAGTCCACTTATTTTCAATGTAGATGCAACGTAATTTATTGGGAGAAAATATAGACTTTACAAAAAATGGTACTTAAATAATTGAACACATTTATTCCCATTCAGGAAAAACATATATGCCGGAAAAAAAATTAAAGCCTTAACATGGATCACTTAAAAAAACGAACTCAAAATCAATCTAAATTTTAAAGTATAAGCTTTATTTAAAATTCAATGGCAATACATTTGAATGTCTTGGTGATTTAAAAGATATAGATATTTTCCAAATCAATTAAAAAAGAATGAAAAAAACCTTTGAACAATGAAAATCCTGGGAGACAAAGAAGAGGAACTTAGCTATGAATCTTATAATGTGACAATTTGAAAACCAAAAGTATCCAACAACACAGATTTTTATTTTTATTTTATGCATCACATAATTAGAACCAGGATGGCTATATGAGACTGAGTATAATAATGGACTTTTAATTCAAAGACTCTATTTCAGCTAAATTCTCTCCTGCTTATTTCAGTGGCCTGGAACAATGGCTTCTCTGTATACTAATAATAGCCTAGGTGGTCGCCACACCCTCACGCATCAGCCCTAACGTTGCCACAAGATGGCCATCACAAGATGGCCACCCGCACATCAGAGGCGGGGCCCAGCAGAGGAGGCAGGTCATGGCAGGGGAGGGCAGTTGGGGCGATCAGACCAGCAGGGGAGGGCAGTTGGGGAAATCAGGCTGGCAGGGGAGGCCAGTTGGGGCAGTCAGGCTGGCAGGCAGGCAAGAGTTGGAGGCAAGATCAGGCCAGCAAGGAAGGGCTAAGGAGCAGCGGGCTAAGGGATAAGGAGCAAGCAGGCAGGCAGTAAGGAGTGAGGGATCCCGGACTGCGAGAGAGCACAGGCCACGCTGAGGGAGTCCCCCCGCCCCTCAGTGCACGAGGCCTCTAGTTAATTTATAACATCAGGATACTGAAGATAGCGCATACCTTTTATTTACCAGACTCTGATTTGAAAGCATTGGGTAACATGCTCATACTTAAACTAAAGCCCTTCCTGGAAATAGGGATCTGATTTCTTTGATTTTCCCAGGGTGTGTTGTTTGCGGACTCCCATATTCAGGAATAAATGGGTTCTTTCATCAGAAGCATGATAAAATCACCGTGTCAATCACTCCACTGTTCCAAAGAGCTTTCATAGGTCATTTCTTTAAAATAACCAAGGAATTTCTCCTTCCTTTTGACTTCCTAGTAACTAAGCCCTTGTGTACATTATGTATCTTAGAGGAAGATAAAGTCTATATTTTACTAGCCTAAAAAAAAAAAAAAAAGACAGAAACATTGTCCCCATCCTTTATTTTTTAAAAATTATTTATTGTTGTAAATTTTACATATGTCTCCTTTTCCCCCCATTGATCTCTCTCTGCCCACTCCAGCCCCCCAGCACATCCCCCACCCTTACTGTCTGTGTCCATTGGTCAGGCTCATATGCATGGATATAAGTCCTTTGGTTGATCTCTAACCATCTTATCCCCTGTATTCCCACATCGGTTGGACAGTCTGTTTGATTCTTCCATGTCTCTGGTTCTATTTTTGTTCATCAGTTTATGTTGCTTATTATGTTCCACAAGTGAGTGAGATCATATGATATTTACCTGTCTCTGATTGCTTATTTCACTTAGCATAATGCTCTCCAGGTCCATCCATACTGCTGCAAATGGTAAGAATTCATTCTTTTTTAGAGCAGCATAGTATTCCATTGTGTAGATGTACCACAGTTTTCTAATCCACTTATATGCTGATGAGCACTTATTAGCTAATCTTGGCTAATGTGGTGTAGCCACTATGGAAGACAGTATGGAGTTTCCTCACAAAGCTAAAAATGGAACTCCCATTTGACCCAGTAATCCCACTTCTAGGAATATATCCCAAGAAACTAGAAACACAATCAGAAAGAATATGTGCACCATGTTTATAGCAGCACAATTTACAATAGTTAAAATTTGGAAACAGCCTAAGTGCCCATCAGCAGATGAGTCCTCATCCTTTCTTATTCAAGGATTAATCATGTGAAATAGGCTCCACCAATCAGATCTTAACACCAGACTTGCAGTGATGTTTATTGCTAAGTGTTCCTAGACATAGGAAGAGAGCCATCTGGTGGCCATTTCAATTATAGGAAGATAGAGTCCTGGAGACAAGAGAAAAAGGGGCTATTGTCCAGTGCTTCTAAGTATAACTGGTGGTAAATGATATAAGGACCCAGTATTTGAACATAGTAGCAGAGATTTCTTAATTGAAACAAGTCTGATGCATAATTGTGAAAATTGTTTTGACTTTCAATAAAAAACTTTATTCCTCTCATTCTTCCAGAAATTAGTGAACTCCCAAATAATCTTTATCAAGTATCTTTTATGGTAAAACTAGTGGCCCGGTGCATGAAATTCGTGCATGGGGGAGGGTGTGTTCCTCAGCCTGGCCTGCACTCTCTCCAATTTGGGACCCCTCGAAGGCTGTCCTACTGCCAGTTTACAGGGATTGGGCCTAAACCAGCAGTCAGACATCCCTCTCACAATCCTGAATTGCTGGCTCCTAACTGCTCACCTGCCTGCCTGCCCATCCCTAACTGCTCCTCCCACCAGCCCGAACACAACTTACTGCACCCCCTGACAGCCTGTTCACCCCCAACCGCCCCC
>NW_006299719.1:2153221-2157020 GCF_000327345.1 Myotis davidii
GGTAATTTTCTGATTGGATAATTAAGAGTTATAGTCAGAGGGGAGGACATGAGAATTTTTAAAGAACATATTCAATTTACTTTAGAAGCCGAACCTCTCTTATCATGTGACTTGTTTTGTATGTCTGTTAAACTATATTATCACATAAGCATTGCTGCTATTGACAGTTGATTCGAATCATCTGAATGTCCACTGTCTGTTTTAATTTGTGTGTTCGTTTTGACTCTGTTATATGCTCAATCTTCAGTGGAAGTCATGAGAACATATTATTTTTGCCTGCTCCCTACTTTACGTTGGAAATATTCTTTTTTACCCAGAGGGACCTTAACTTTGATGTAAGGGATTGTTTCTGTTGCCCACTTTTTTCTTCCTTGCCAAGTAAGAGAGTTGTGAACTCTTCAGTGATGCCTTCCCCAGGATATTTGCAGATGTGCTTGGGAAAAGTCATTTCATCCCCGACCTTTGCATGTCAGGTGCTGGGGTGCCCGGGTGCCACCTTGCCTGCGGCTCTCCGATCGTGATTGCAATCATGGGGCCACAGGCAAGGCGGCACCTGGGCCCTGGGGTGCCGCCTTGCCTGTGTCCTGGCTCTCCGATTATGATCACTGGCTGGGGGGTGGGCAAAGGCGGCCCTGGTTCCCCTATCCAGGGCTGGGGGCCAGGGCAAAGGCAACCCCCAGGGCCGCCTTTGCCCTGCCACCCAGCTCTTGCCTGCCACCTGGGTTTCTGAATACCATTCTTCCGTCCTTCCCCCTTCGCCTCCCATCATTGCGCCTATTTATCCAAATTAACCACCATCTTTATGCCACCATGGCGGTTAACTGCCATCTTTCTTGGCAGTTAATTTGCATATCACCCTGATTAGCCAATGGGAAGCATAACGAAGGTATGGTCAATTACCCTTTTTGTCTTTTATTAGATAGGATGGTTAAATACAGTTACTTGAAAATTTACTATATAATTGCAAATATATAATTTCATTGGTATTGGACATATCTTCTTTAAATTAGTTCAAATTTTTCAGAATGTATATATGTTTTAAAATTCATAATTCTTAAACAAATACATACATATATGTATGCATGTATGTATATAAATTTGTGTGTATGTGTTTATAAATACATATACATGCAGGTATGACCAATTACAATACTATAGATATTATATGTCAACTTAACACTAGTTAACACCAGAAACATACTAACTGATAATAAAAAATTATACTAATATATTTCAACATATTAATAGTTAAATGGTAAAGAACACCATAGAACATGTTAGAAAGTCAGAAATAACTTAAAATAAGAATGACAAGGGAAATATAATCTCTTATCATTTCAAACTACGTTCAGATTAGATTTAGACATTAGGCATGGCAGCCAGACTCAGAAGCTTACCCTTTCAACAGCTTAAAACAAAAAATCTCATCCAGTAACCTTCAAAGTCAGTGAAAAACCTTAACTTTTAAAATGGACTAGAGTCCCGATGCACAAAATTCATGCATGGAGGAATTGGTCCCTCAGTCCAACCTGCACCCTCTCGCAATCTAGGACCCCTTAAGGGATGTCCGACTGCCAGTTTAGGGCCTATCTTGCAAGGGTCGGGCATCCCTCTTGCAATCCAGGACTGCTGGCTCCTAACTGCTGGCCTGACTGCCCTCCTCATCACCCCTAACCACTCGCCTGCCTGCCTCATCACCCCTCACCACTCGCCTGCCTGCCTGATTGCCCCTAACTTCCTCTGCCTCAGCCCCTGCCACTGCAGCTTCGTCCAGAAGGATGTCTGGAATGACATCCAGAAGGTCATTCAGCTGTCTGGTTTAATTAGCATATTATGCTTTTATTACTTATAATGGATTTTGAGTAGAGGACAAGAAAATATTTAAAACAAAAATAAACAATAAGTGCTTGTTCATACAAACAAAACAAATTAAAGAACAAAATTCAAAATAATTGTATGGCATGAAATTCATAAACTAGTAAGATTATGAAGAGAGTCTAAACTACTAAAACCCTGGATTTCAGTTGGTATAATATGGAAGCAATTTCTCAACATAGGACTCACAATTAAAGAAAGTTGAAACATGCATGAAAACCAATAGCCAAACAAATTAATTAATCAGTGTCCCAAAAAGAATAATAGAACATTATGAAAGGCACCCTTAAAATAATTAAGCTTAAAATAAGTAAAGTAAAAGCTTATGAATTGCATAATAAAGAAGGAAAATTTTAAAATATCCAAATAGGACTTCTCACATTAAAAAAAAAAAGATGCTGCATTAAAATATTTAATGAATGGAATAAGAATACACTGGACCAAAAATCAAGTGATGTGAAAAACAGACATGGGGAATGATTCAGTAGATGTCACAAAAAGATAAAGGTATTTATATTATGAAGAAGTCGCATAAGAGACACAGGGAATAGTACAATAATTTCCAAAATCATTCTAATAGTAGTGAAGGGATGAAAGAACAAATGGAATAATAATATTCCAAAGAAGAATTACTGAGAAATTTCCAGAATCGATTAAAGATCTGAATCTCCAGACTTGGAAAGCATTACAAATCAAAAGTGGAATAGAAACAAACATAGAGAGATATGGGAGGAAAATGTACTTTCCAGAAAAAGAAAAAAAAATTATATTTATGTATAGAGTCCAAATAGGTGTCCCCCAAAACAGTATGCACACACTTCAAATAAATACAAAGGCAGTAACACATTTCATCTTCAAAATTGAGTTATGAGCTGTTAAAGTGTACACATTTTGGGGATACACTCTGTTATAAGTGAAACATGGGGTTTGGGGTGCAGACTTTTTTTCCCATGGGTTCTTGTCCTCACAATGTTTGAAGAATAAACTAGTGCACGATAAAGCTTCTTTAATAAAAAATGTAGAAATATATTGGAAGCAGATAAAACTCCATGTAAAATTTTGGCAGGATGTCTCTAAGGGGGACTCCATGGGGAGGCCCCTCCAATGGGGAAAGCCTGCTCTTTCTCTCTAATGGAAAAATTTTTAAAAAAATCACTTTGTGTCCCTTTGTCTCTAGTTTATATATGCTGCAGTTCTTTGTTTGAATCTGACCCTTTTAATTGGCCCCTTTCTTAATTTGGGACCGCCCCCCTTCCTGCTTTCCTCATTGCTCATTCTGTTACATAGACTTAGTTTCAAGACTCAACGCCTATGTGTTGTCACCCATTTTCTCTTGCTGGCCTCTTATCTTACTGGCTGTAATCACTTTTGATTTACCTTATGATTTTCTCCCAGTTGTGCTGGCAAAGAAAGCCTTATCTTATAGCTCTCCCAGCTGCTCAGGGCAGGGCTACTTTTGATCTAACTTATGGTCACTTTAATTGCTCAGGCCAGAGATAGCCCTGTCTGTCCTTGGTTTATGGCTCTTTTAATTGCTTAGGCCAGAAATATTTCTTATCTGCCTGTGGCATTTCTCTGCCTATTACTAGCTGGCTTACTTGATTACCACAATTTTCTCTCTGTAAAATAATAATAATAAAAACAATATCTACACCAATAAAAGAGAAACATGGTAATTGGTGTACAACCGCTGCCCTTTTCATTGGCTAATCAGCGAGATATGCAAATTAACTGTCAGCCAAGATGGTGGCCAGCAGCCAGGCAGCTTGAAGCTAACATGGAGCTTGCTTGCTTCAGTGATGGAGGAAACCAACGTCCCCCACCTGACTTGCCGGCCTCTGAGCAGACAGTTTCAGAAACTCTGTAACAAATACCTCCAGACTTCAGCCAGCAGATTCGCAACATTGTAAGCAAAGGCCAGAAA
>NW_006299719.1:2157515-2159524 GCF_000327345.1 Myotis davidii
AGGGATTGGGCCTGCCCTCTGCCACCCGGGAGCAGGCCTAAGCCAGCAGGTCATTATCTCCCGAGGGGTCCCAGACTGTGAGAGGGCACAGGCCTGGCTGAGGGACCCCCTTTCCCCCCTGAGTGCACAAATTTTTGTGCACCGGGCCTCTAGTCTATTTTATAAGATTATTGGGGCACTAAATGCGTTATTATAATTAAATATTCTGATTCATAGTAGGTGTTCAGTAAATATTAACATATATATAAAAAGTCATTAAGTAATCGGCCCAATGACCCATGTCTAGCAATTACCAGAGCTAGTATCAAAGGCAAGCAGTGTTGCTTCAAAAGCTGCTTTAATCTCTATATTGTTTTTTGTATGCATGCATACATATTCACACATACTCTCACAAATGTTTACATGCATAAATCCTGTTACATGTATAAATGTTTACATGTATAAATCCAGAATTAGAGGGAAAATGAGGGCTGGAGAGAAACACAGAGAGAAAGATTCTAACACTGTGAAAGAAAAGAGAATAAATGGATCAGGAAGGAAAAGGAGAAGAAGAGAGAGGGGAAAATAAAAGCTAAAACATATCTATATCTATATCTATATCTATCTATAAATATATCTTTTGGTCCTTAAAACTAGAAAACTTGCTAGTTGTTAGGTACCATCTGATAGATACCATGCAGATATTTCAATATCTCTAAGAAAGGTATATACAGTAACATATTAATTGAATTTTAAAATTAATCCTTCCAAATAGTTCTGAAAATATTTTCATTAAGCACAATTATATATTTATTAATAAAAGTCTAAGTATAAACAATGACATTAGCTGTTAAATACATGAAATGATATATTGCTTACTTTAATTTTCACACTATGTTCTCTATCCATGGTTCTATAACAATTTTGTTTAAATAATTTTATTAAACATTTATCTCTATTTGGTTATTTTTTAGAGACATGACATTGAATTAATAAAAGCAGAAAGGGTTATGCTACAATTTGAGAATGGCATTAAGATATATTGCTTGTCAACAGCTTTTAAATTTTTCTTTCCAGTCTATTATAAAGTTAATTAAATTTTAACCTAAACTATAAGAATTGTTATGTGTGTCAGTACTAAATTAATAATGCTGTTTGGTACTCATTTAATCAACATGGCTGGATTATAACAACTGTTCTATGAAAATGTCATTTTAACATATGCAATGTTTAGTATATTAGACTCATTCAGTTAAAATATTATCTACCTATATAAAAACCCTGGGTGGTGTTCATCATGACCAGACCAGAACCGTGACCAAGCAGAAGGAAGTCAGTCCTGCAGGGGTTGTCTTGGCAACAGCTGTGCCCTCCCCCGAGCTGTTTCCCGTAGCTGTTTCCTGTAAGGGCAGGGTTTGAGGCAGGAACCTGCCCTGGGAGCCAGGAGGCAGATCTTTATAAAGTGTGCCGCGTGCGCCAGCACCACCAGGGGTGAACCTGAGTGGGGGTGGCTGAAAGGCTTAGAAGACAGACAAGAGAATGAAAGCCAGGTCTCAGTGGGACGATGCTTCTCTGAGAGGCAGCAACCAAGCCCACAGCCATGCCTTTATTTTATAGCAGATGCTACTAGGCAAAGTAAGGCCATGACCTAGATGTTTACAACATTCTCCTGGGTTTCAATCCTACTCAACTACATGCACCTGAACTCTATCAAGCCTATATCACTCAGGCATGTGGGGCCATGTGTTTGGACCATAGGTTCAAGCTTACAACTACAGCTGTTGGCTATAATTGTGCTGGGAGGGCCCTGCCCTCCAAGCTGGGACTTGTACGTGGCAATGAGAGGACTGTGCCCTCTCATCAGTCCAAGGCTTGAACCTGTCCAAAACACTGTAGCGGCTCCCCACAATAAAATTTTAATACAGTATATTAGAGGTTGTGGTGGTACTGTTTTACCCACAGCCTCTACAGGAATTGCTGCAAATTTACTTCTCGATGGAAGAACCTTTCATTCCCAATATACATGACCA
>NW_006299719.1:2160148-2164032 GCF_000327345.1 Myotis davidii
AGAAACATCAATGAGAGAGAAACATTGATCAGCTGCCTCCTGCACAATCCCTACTGGGAATGTGCCCGCAACCAAGGTACATGCCCTTGATCGGAATCGAACCTGGGACCCTTGAGTCCGCAGGCCAATGCTCTATCCACTGAGTCAAACTGGTTAGGGCAATTGATTCCCTTTTAATGTGCACAAATTTTGTGCATTGGGCTACTAGTATAATATAAATTATAATTACAATCAGACATTTTTATTAATTGGAGTTTTTGTGGTAAATTAAATCCAATATTTCTATTATATATACTCATATAGAAATACTGTAGATATACATAATTTATTAGCATTCATATATAAGAATCAGAGGTATTTTTTTTTCAATAAGAAATTAATTCAGCACCTGGCAGGTTTAAATATAAAATCAATACAAGAATTTTAATGTAACTTTATACTAGGCTATATATTATGCTTCTTGACTTTGCCCAAAGCCATGCACATTTGGCCATGCCAATATTTAGGTAGCAGTTTACAGAAGGAATTCAGAAAATACTACTGGCAGTATGGTTGTTTTCTACAAACAAAAATGAAGTGTGAATCTGTAAAGAATTGTGTCTTCCAAAGGAAAAGTAAAACTGTAAATAATGCAAATTGGCAGGATTATAGGATATAATGATTCCAAAGAATATTCTAAGTTATAATTGGAAATCACATTGAAGGAAACAGGTTACTGTATTTTATGTGTTGCTACGTGTTGAATATGTAACTTGCTGAGATATTCAACCATACCAAAGAACATGAAAAATATACTGCAAGATGATACTCATTTATTATACCACAAAATATATAATATGGCCACTGTGGAATAACATTTTTGGATGTTTCTAAGTTCTTAACACAATATTAAGTGTCTCTAAAGCCATGGTTTGATTTTCTGGTAGTGGATTTAAGGAAATATTTGGTACATTTAGATATGGAACTATCCAAACAGAACTCATAACTTTAATAATATAGCAACCTATGAGGATGAATAGCAAGTAAAATAAATTAAAACAAATGGAAGTCTTTATTTGCTAAAGAAACAACCACAATGGTTGGGAGGTAGCACTTTTTAAAGGCTAAAAGTATAAAAACAAAGAGCAACAAAAAAGAAAGAAAAGAACAGATAAAAGGTTTCCCTAACTAAACAGACTCATTAAAAGAGACATAGAGATAGATTAGAGAGATGATTGAGATAGAGATAGAGATAGAGATAGAGATAAAGATGATAGAGGTAGAGAGAGAGGGAGAGAGAGAGAGAGAGAGAGAGAGAGAGAGAGAGAGAGAGAGGAGATAGTGAGAAGAGATTATTCTTCACTTCCATAAGGGAAGTTGCTGTACTGGGAAACATACTAAATTTACAAAAAATGACTGAGCATAACAAAATACCATTTCCAAGGCAAATGTCGGCATTATGATGTACATGTAGAAATGAGAATAAGTGGCCTTAAAGGTAATCAAATTAACAGAATAGTCTGGGGGGAAAAAATAATACTACTTAATTGTGAAATTGAGGAAAAGAGGCCAAAAATGCATCAACCTTCAGACAGGACACCTAGGAGCAGAGAAAGTATGTCCAGGCAAGTCCCCCCAGGACTTGATTTCCAGGACTATTGAGATGGAAACTTGTCCTAATTGAGAGTTTCCAACGGGTCCCTTCTTAGACTTCTAGATCAGCTTTGGAATCCTTTTTCTTCATTCAACAGAAATGGCATTGCTCTGAGGGTCTTCACCAGGTATACATAACTCTAATGTTCTATGTTATTAAATCTGCTGTGTGGAAAAAAAAAAAACATGAAAGAAACTGAAACAAGTATGATGAAAACAATAGGAATGAAAACACAATGTGTAATGAAGTGAGAGGAGCAGAGCTGTAACCTTCCATATTTGGAATCTCAAAGATAAGTGAAACAAAGTTTAGATTTTACATTTTTTAAAAAATATATCTTTATTGTTTTACACATATCCCCGTTTTCCCCCCATTGACCACCTCCACCTCACCCCCACCCCCTGCAAAGGCCTTCACCACACTATAGAGTTTACATTTGTTAGTCTTCCTTTTTTTAATTGCAGGCTCACTTAGTTTGCTACATTTGTTTAAGTATTACTTTACTATATATGAAAGGTAGTAAAGTTACTTTTGCTGAAATGATTTCAGAATATATCGCCTTACAAGTAGAAAAGCAGTAAAAGGCATTTTCAAGTTTTCCAAGCTCAAGACCATGTAGTTTCCACAACATGGTGGAATGAATGACCAATACCACTGAATAAGCCTCCAGGCTGGAAGAAAGAATTTTTTTTGCAAAATAAGGACTCTGGAATTTGGTTGCTTCAATCTATCTATATTTTAGATAGAGAAAAAGCACTAATTTCAGGTGAAATAGTCAGAAGCTTAACAGAAAATATGCATTTTTCCATTTTTTATATGGTTTCAAAATGGCCAGTGTTGTACAAGCTACTTTTAAATATAAGCTACATACTTTGAATACTTGCAATCATGTAAATCACAATATTTACTTATTAAAGTAAACTAAAAATCAAAATTGCCTTTGTATTGATTTTCATTTCTTTTAAAATTTAAAAGAAAGATCCATTTCAGCACAACTCCAATTAATTGATTTAGTGTATGTATTTACAGTTATTGATCATTTAATTGGTTCATATAGATTAATTGCACCAGAGATGTGATATTTTTAACTGATCATGCTGATTTTTTGTATTAGTTTAAAGTTATCATAATATTCCATCTATTTAGAAAGCAAAACATTGTGTAGCTTTTATCCACTAGATCCTGCCCTACATACATTGTATATGTTATAAAATTTTATTTTTCCCCCAAATCACTGAAGCTTCTGGAAACCTGCTACTAATGTCCCAAACTCCAATCTGCCCCGTCTTAGTCTCCTGATTATAGTATCATTGAAATTGCTAGGAAAACTGGACATTGTGTAAAATTTCTAATTCACTGGTCTGATTTGAGAATTCAGTTCTTTGTGTGTGCTATCTCCCATAAGCAATTCTTCTGTGAGCCTCCTGCTACATGCTTGCACATATGCAAGAAATTATTCAGTATATGCCTGGCCTCCACCTACATGCATCAGCCTTCACCATTTTATCCAGGGGGATCTAACTACCATACATAAGCTGATGCATATATTTGCCTGAGGCTTTTCTCTGGCTTTTGAAACATTATCTGTCTCTCAGCAGGTCAGAAGTCCCAGGTAACTAATGATGATGGGAAGCAGAACTTAAAGATGAGGGAAGTTGGTGCATAAAATATGTCCTGTTGCTTTAGCCTCACCAAACCCTATATGGGATAACCTGACTGAGCTTACCCGTATGATAATGCCCTAGCTGCCCACGGTGTTAACTTGCTTTATAGTCTACGCTGTGCTGACTTTCTTCCTTTCTCTGTCTTAGTTTCCCACTTCTTCCTAATGTCTCCTGAAATCTTTGTCTGAGTCTCCTTCTAGGGTTTGCCTGGGGAACTTTTTTTTTCTGCCAAGGGCCATTTGGATATTTATAACATACTAGAGGCCCAGTGCATGAAATGCGTGCGGGGGTGGGGGGGTGCAACGTCCCATAATCCCAGCTTGCAATCTCTTCAATCCAGGACCCCTTGGGAGATGTCCGACTGCCTGGGGGGTGCAACGTCCCATCATCCCAGCTTGCAATCTCTCCAATCCAGGACCCCTTGGGAGATGTCCGCTGGTTTAGAATGGGGCCTAAACCGGCAGTCAGACATCCCTCTCACAATCGTGGACCCCTGGCTCCTAATCGCTCACCTGCCTGCCTGCCTGTTCACCTGTTGCTGCCTCTGCCTGCCAGCCTGATTGCCCCCTAACCACATCTGCCTGTCG
>NW_006299719.1:2164211-2189944 GCF_000327345.1 Myotis davidii
AGTCGCCCTTAACTGCATCCCCCTGTCTACCTGGTCACCTCCAACTGCCCCTCCCTACTGGCTTGGTCGCCCTTCACTGCCCCTTTCGGCTAGCCTGGGCACCCCTTTGCCCCCCTCTGCCAGCATGGTCATCCCTAACGGCCCTCCCTGCAGGCCTGGTGACCCCCAACTGCTCCACCCGCCAGCCTGGTCGCCCCCAACTGCCCCCACCCCCTGCTGGCCTGGTTGCCCCTAACTGCCCCTACTGCTGGCCTGATCACCCCTCACTGCTCCCCCTCCCTGCTGGTCTGGTCGCCCCACGTGGCCTGCTGTTCGGTCATTTGGTCATCCCTCCTAACCCCCCTGCTGGCCTTGTTGCCCCACTCAGGGAGGGGACACTGCTATCAGCCTAGTTTCCTTTGCATGGATGCCACCCTTATCAAGCTCTTATTCATCCCTTCTGATTTAAAAATTAGCCTGCTATATTGGGTCAAACATTTAATTAACTTACCCCTAATGCCTTGGCAGGGCCATACCAAATAATTTTGTAGGCCTTATACAGGCCACAGGCTGGATGCTCCCCATCCCTGTTCTAGAGGAAGCTAAACTAAGACATATCCAGGACTCAAACTTCAGTGCTGCAGGTTCCATAGTTGTCCAATTACAAGCAAGAGCCAAATAGCTTCTGCAAACACTTATATTATTTTACCCTCTCAGTGTCAGTGTGTGGTGGTCTTATTGATTCACAGCCTCAAGTAAAATTTCTTAACCTCCTTCAACCTAGTTTGTGAAAAAATAGTTTCTCATTGTGGAAATAATTTTATTTCTTATATTAAATAAGAAAAAATATTTCCATGTATATGTATGTTAGTCTTGTTTCCTCATCAGAGCAAATACCTGTTTATGGCTTTTATTCGTGCATGCTAAGATGCTTGTCTTATTCTGATGCATTGCTATGAGCTCTTTATATATTCAGTAGACTAATTCTTAGTTGTCTTGTATGTGTTACAAATTCTACCTTTTTATTTCTTCAACTTATCTTTTTGCTGAAGTTTGATAAACTGAGTTTTTAATATTGCTAGTTCTATGAATAGTCTCTTATGGTAAAGCATAACAATATGTATTTATTTAAATTTGCCTTTCATAATTCCTATATTTGAAGTCTCAGGAAAATGACTGCTGATTTTGTTGTTGTTGTTAATATCATTCATAATGCCTTGTTTCTTTATAGTTTCCTAAGGTTTTGTGTATGTGTGTATGCTAACATGTACATAGGTCAGATATCTGACTATTAGTGCATACTTCTCCAATCTTTATTAGATGAAATTTTGTAAGTCTGTGTTGGAAAGTTCATTTGTCCAGAGTGTTTGTGTTTGCATTATCTATCAAGCTACTGTGGCAATATCAACCAATCTTAAAATAAATTTTGACATGAAGTTTTTCAGATTACATATGTCATATGATTTTGGACCATAAACCCACATAATGTAGGTTATAAATTATATTAAAACTTTACTTTTCACTTCATCTATAGTTATTTTGTTTTCTGCAAATGGTCTTTGCAATTTTAAAGTCTTTGGAAATGTAAATTTGTTATTGATTGTCTTCATCTCTGGTGGAATATTTATTGTGTTTGGTAATATTCTATTATGTACACTAATAAAAGGGTAATATGCTAATTAGACCAGTCGTCTTCTGGACAAAGTCATGGTGGTGGGGGCCGAGGCAGAGGTGGTTAGGGGGAACTAGGCTGTCAGGGAAGGGCAGTTAGGGGCGACCAGGCTGGCAGGGGAGGGAAGTCATGGGCAACTGGGCTGGCAGGGGAGGGCAGTTAGGGGTGATAAGGCCGGCAGGGATGGGCAGTTAGGGGGATCAGGCTGGCAGGGGAGGGCAGTTGGGGGCAAGATCAGGCCAGCAGGGGAGAGCAGTTAGGGGGATCAGGCAGGTAGGCAGTATGGTTAGGGCAGTCAGGCAGGTGAGTGTTTAGGAGCCAAAGGTCCTGAATTGTGAGAGGGATGGACAATTATATTAATAAAAGGATAATATGCTAATTAGACCAGACATCTGCCAGAAAACCATCCGATGTCCCTCCGGACAAAGCCACGATGGTGGGGGCTGAGGCAGAGGCAGTTAGGGGTGACCAGACTGGCAGGGGAGGGCAGCCTGATACCTCAGGCTGACAGAAGAGGGCAGTTGGGGGTGAGATCAGGCTGGCAGGGGAGGCCAGTTAGGGGGATAAGGCCATCAGGGGAGAGCAGTTAGGGGGATCGGGCAGGCTCCATAATGGTTAGGGTAGGAGGCAGGTGAGCAGTTAGGAGGCAGAGGTCCCGGATTGTGAGAGGGATGTCCAACTGCCGGTTTATCTATACTAATGAAAAGGTAATATGCTAATTAGACTGGTCTTCCAGACAACCATCCTGATGTCCTTCCAGACAAAGCCACGGTGGCGGGGGTTGAGGCAGAGGTGGTTGGGGCAACCAGGCCAGCAGGGGAGGGCAGTTTGGGGTGATCAGGCCAGCAGGGGTGGGAAGTTAGGGGGATCAGGTTGGCAGGCAGGCAGAGTGGTTGGGAGCCAGAGGTCCTGGATTGTGAGAGGGATGTCTGGCAGTCAGACATCCCCAAGGGGTCCTGGATTGGAGAGGCAGGTCAGGCTGAGGGAAACCGGCCCCCCGCCCCCCGCATACACAAATTTTGTGCATGGAGCCTCTAGTCTACACTAATAAAAAGTAATATGCTAATTATACCGGGTCGATCAGAGATCTTTCAGTCATCCTGCCTTCCTTCCGGACAAAGCTGTGGTGGCGGGGGCTGAGGCAGAGGTGGTTAGGGGCTCTCAGGCCGATAGGGGAGAGCAGTTGGGGGCGATCAGGTTAACAGGGGAGGACAGTTGGGAGTAATCAGGCTGGCAGGCAGAGGCAGTTAGGGGCGATCAGGAAGGCAGGCAGGCGAGCAGTTAAGAGCCAACAGATTGGGCCTAAACTAGCAGTTGGACATTCCCCGAAGGGTCCCAGATTGGAGAAGGCAGAGGCTGGGCTGAGGACCTCCCCCCCATGCATGAATTTTGTGCACCAGGCCTCTAGTGAAATAATATTTGACAAAACTTAATTTTTAGGAATTTTCAGAGACCTGGAATGAGGATTCTTCACTTTAGAAAGTATTTCAGGTTAGATATTCCCTTTTTGGTAAATTTCTAGTGCCCCATCTTCTCCTACCTTCTCCTCTTTGTGTTGATAAAGATTAGGATGTGGGTGTAAGCATTTTTGTAGCAGTAGTGGAGAAAGTATCTGGTATTTGCATTGTCTTGTGGATTGAAACATGCATCTTTTTGATCTATGGTCTAGTGACAGGTTAATGTGACCTGCTATAAATGGCATTTCATTATGCCATGCTGGCACCCACATATGGATATTCTTATTCTCAACATTTACATCCAGTTGTAAATCATTGAATAATACAGTCTGTTTATTGTGAACACAGGCCTTTGATGACCCATGTGCCCTCTCATTTCCTACCTATTCCCTCACCTCGGCATGCTACTACCTCTGGATCCCTGAATACATCATTAAAAAGGAAAGAACCAGAAATGTACTCAAGATCATCCACAGACATTTCTCTCGATTACATTGTTATTCACATACATTTTGGCACGTGACCATGTCCTATTGTAGTCTATTTTCAGTTCACCAAACCAGGAGATAGATGCATGAATGAATGAAGGTAGGGATAGATGGATGGATAAATGATGGATGGATGAATGGATGAATGGATGGATGGATGGACGAATGGATGGATGGATGGAAAGACAGATGGATGGATATATATATACTAGTAAATCATTCTTGCTTAAGTTTTCTCCTCAACCTCAATATTAGGCTTTCCAATTTTGGAACTTTCACCCAGAGAGATGAAGTCAGTATGTATATCTAGAGCATCTTGCTTTCCATATCTAATTCATTCCCACCCCACAGTTCATAAAACAGAGGGAGAGAGTTTTCCTCACATCCTACAATTAGTACTTTCTCTACATCATATTCTGAATTGTCTCTGCAATCAGTTTTAAGTTACTGAGTGATCAAGTTGATTCATCTTTACTTTTGTCATGGGGAAATTAGAGACTTAATGTTCTTCTAAGTAGAAATGTTAGCTTTCCATTCCAAAATGTGATTCTCATTAGATAGAAATTTATCTTTAAATAATGACCAGTAACAGTCCCTAGTATACCCAAAGTACAGTATTTCCAAAAGTACTGCTAAACAGGGCAGAAGGACAGGGTGACAATGCCATTACTTGTATCCCTTGAAAGAGTTACCAGATTGAGCAAATAAAATATAGGATCTTCTCAATTAGGAAGTAAAGATTTCTATCCTACTTTTCTCATGCTTTAAAATGTATTATGCAAATTAACTATTATTGATTATTTTAAAAGAAAGTTTGGCTCAAGAAATAAATGTCACTGGTTCTAATCTGGCTCTGTTATTATCTAATGGTGTAATAGTTCACCTGGGTCCTTTGTTCTCTTTGATTCAGATTTTTCACATATAATTAGAAGGGATTGTAACCTCATGGTTTAAAACTGTCTTTAAAATACTATGCTTCAGCCAATCACTAGAAATTGTATAGCATGCTAAATATCAACCTTTCCTACCCTCCCTTCAATTGCCATCTGAATGGCACACTTCCACGTCAGTCATCCCTTTGGACCAGCCCAAACTTTTGAACAACCTTGACCAGAGTTACTTACTCTATCTTTCATAGGATGCTCTCATTTACATTTTCGAAAATGGCCCCAAAAGAACGTGTCAAAGACTATATTTAATATTACACTGAAATGTCTTATCGGGCACATTAGGAAATTGATACTAATGGCACTTCTCCTCCAGAGAGCTGGAACTGTGTTAATGATCCAGCACTTGGAACCATTTTGGCGAAGTCTAAAATAGTTCCTAAAGGTCTTTTTTAACACAAAATACGTTCTTAGAATTTTTCACAAAGCTCCGCATTGCTTTTTAATGCGTCACATTGTCTCTATTTTGTAAAATATCCATTATGCAAAAGTTGTATAAAAATAAAAGACATTTAGAATAGCATGTATGTTTTTTTTTTTTAATGGCTCATCAGAAACTTCATTTATCTTGTGACCACACCTGAACTGATTTAAAATAAAATAAAAAAATGAGTTCTGAAAGAGTTGCTGAATTATAATGTCACATGAAGTCCATGTACCCTAATAAAGTGTCGGCTTTGTAAAATCATACACTGGTGAATTAGGGACCTGATGTTTGTAAATGAAAAAAAGAAAAAGAAGGAGTCTTTTGCAGCTTTCATTTGCCATCAATTATACTTGCATAACCCTGATGGCATTTCAGAATCCAATGCATCAGGCCAGCACTTGCCAGGTGAGCAAAGTGCTCCCACAGTGCCCATTAGTTTGGGAAGAAGGCCTTTTCTCTCAGTCATTGGGGTGTCATTTAGCACAACAAAGTGGCAGTTCATTACATAGTACCCCTGTGGCCTGAAAGAAAGAACATTCCTATCAAATTTCATTTTCTGGGACTAGATTATATGATTATATTATATGGTAAGACTTGGCTCATTTTAGTTACTTCTACTGAATAAAATATCAAAGTAATTATTGTCTATAAATTGCAATCAATTATGTAAACTCTGCATGAAAATTACTTTAAGGGCCTTTAAATAATTTATTGTACAGTTAATTAGTGTAGTAAGTTAATACTGAAAAATCGATCAGCTTTTTTTAAAAGATGATTCAGGAATTCATGAAACGCTTGGATTTATATTGGATTATAGTGGCAACATTCTAATTGGAAAATATTAAATCATTTCTCAATTTTTTTTTAAATATGACACATGCAGTCTTCACTAAGATATAAACTTGGAAGAAGGTATTGTAAATTGAACTAATTTTTCTAATTATATTATAATAAAAGTTTGACTTCCTGACAAAGTATTCAGAGTGCAATATTTTAGATAGAATGAGTAGAGCCATATTAAATTGATTAACATATATGCCATTATACTATATATTTGTAACTTACAAAGGTTGATATATGTCATTTGAGTAGACCAAAATCACAAAAAAATGTTATTTAAAGTATAGCAGATTGTTGAGTGCATGGAAAGTGAATTAAGAAGAGAAATCTGGTATATAGCAGAAGAAAAATAAATGAAGTTTTTTAGTAAAAATAAAAAGCAGGTGAGAGAGAGAGAGAGAGAGAGAGAGAGAGAGAGAAAATCTGCTTATATTTTTCTCTAAAAACCCTAGTAAAAACTCTGGTGTTTTTTTCCAAGTTGGTTTTTTGTTGTTGTCATTGTTTTAATTTCTTTATTGATTAAGGTATTACATATGTGTCCTTATCCCCCCATTGCCTCCCCTACTCCCCACCACTCATGCCCTCACCCCCCTGGTGTCTGTGTCTATTGGTTAGGCATATATGCCTGCATGGAAGTCCTTTGGTTGATCTCTCCCCATTACCCCCACCCTCCCCTACCTTCCCTCTGAGGTTTGACGGTCTGATTGATACTTCTCTGTCTCTGGATCTGTTTTTGTTCATCACTTTATGTTGTTCATTATATTCCATAAAAGAGTGAGATCTTGTGATATTTATCTTTCTCTGACTGGCTTATTTCACCTAGCAGAAATGATCTCCAGTTGCATCCATGTTTTTGCAAATAGTAAGAATCCCTTCTTTTTACCGCAGCATAGTATTCCATTGTGTAGATGTAACACTGTTTTTTAATCCACTCATCTGCTGATGGGCACTTAGGCTGTTTCCAAATCTTAGCTATGGTGAATCGTGTGGCTATAAAACAGGGGTGCATATACCCTTTCTGATTGGTGTTTCTAGTTTATTGGGATATATTCCTAGAAGTGGGATCACTGTGTCAAATGGGAGTTCCATTTTTTAGTTTTTTGAGGAAACTCCATACTGTTCTCCACAGTGGCTGCACCAGTTTGCATTCCCAACAGCAGTGCACGAGGGTTCCTTTTTCTCCACATCCTTGCCAGCAAACGTCGTTTGTTGATTTGTTGATGATAGCCATTCTGACAGGTGTGAGATGGTACCTCATTGTCATTTTGATTTGCAACTCCTGGCTGATTAGTGACTTTAAACATGTTTTCATATGTCTCTTGGCCTTCTCTCTTCTTTCGAAAAGTGTCTATTTAGGTCCATTGCTTTAGTTTCCATTGCCCTAGGAGTGGTATGAGTGAAGAAATTGCTTTGGCATATGTCTGAGATTTTGCTGCCTGTGGATTCCTCTAGTATTTTTATGGTTTCCCATCTTATGTTTAAGTCCTTTATCCATTTTGAGTTTATTTTTGTGTATGGTGTAAGTTGATGGTCTAGTTTCATTTTTTTTTGCATGTATCCAATTTTCCTAGCACCATTTATTAAAGAGACAAGGTGGGAATAGAAAGATCATACCTCAACATAATCAAAGCCATATATGACCAACCCACAGCCAACATCATATTAAATGGGAAAAAGCTAAAACCATTACCCCTAAGAACAGGAACAAGACAGGGATACCCACTTTCACCACTCTTGTTCGACATAGTACTGGAAGTAATAGCCATTGCAATTAGACAAGAAGAAGAAAAAAAAGCATCCAAATTTGAAAAGAAGATGTAAAACTGTCCTTATTTGCAGATGACATGATACTATACATAGAAAACCCTAAAGACTCCATCAAAAAAATTATTAGACTTCATAAATGAATTCGGCAATGTAGCAGGATACAAAATTAATGCCAAGAAATTTTGGCATTTCGATAGACCAATAGTGAACTTACAGAAAGAGACCAAAAAAGCAATCCCATTTACCATCGCACCAAATAAATTAAGATACCTAGGAATAAACTTAACTAAGGAGGTAAAAGACCTATATGCGGAAAACTACAGGACACTGAAAAAAGAGATAGACGAAGACATAAATAGATGGAAGAACATACCGTGTTCATGGATTGGTAGAATCAACATCATTAAAATGTCCATACTACCCAAAGCAATCTATAGATTCAATGCACTCCGCTTTAAAATACCACCAGCATATTTCACAGATCGAGAAAGAACTCTGGAATAAAAATAAAAACACAAACCTGAATAGCTGCTGTGATCCTAAGAAAGAAGAACAAAGAAGGTGGGATCTCAATACCAGATATCAAGCTGTATTACAAAGCCTCTGTTCTCAGAACAGCCTGGTAGTGGCTCAAGGACAGACATATAGATCAACGGAATAGAATAGAGAACCCAGAAATCGACCCAAACCAAGATGCTCAATTAATACTTGACAAAGAAGGCATGAACATACAATGGAGTCATGACAGTCTCTCCAATAAATGATGCTGGGAAAATTGGACAGATCCAAGTAAGTTTTAAAATCAACAGATAATACATGGTGCAACCAACAATCTTGTGTACCCTGGATATAGTTTTGCTTTGAAGCTTACTTGAAATTTACATGAATTTCATAGAGGATGAACAAAGTGAAAATGAACTAAGTATAGAGAATAATCAAATATGTATCTATTACAAAAGATATTACTTTCTAAAAAATGAATGGCTTAATTTGGACCCAGATCTTACTGAGGTTTTGTTATTTGTTTATTTTTATATGTGTAACATGTTTTATATTTGTTATAACAAACTCATTGTTGATTTCAAATTTTATTTCAGTATAATACAAAATGTAATTTGTGTAATATAGATATTAAAATATCATAAGACTTTTAAAGAACTAATAGGTAAACTTGAAAAAAAAACACATTATGATAACTCAGTGTGTATCTGTGGGTGGGGGATAGGGATGAATTACACAGAATCATGAGTTAGTAAATGTTAGAGAGAGAAATGGCTTAGGAATCATTGGGTTCAATTTTATTTTACAGGTGAGATAATATAGTATGAAAGTGACTCAGTTGAGGGTCTATGAGTTTTAGAGCAAAAAACTGACCTACATATTACCTGAAGCGAGTCTGGTGTTTGCAACACATCTCCTTTGGTCATAAGCTCTAATTGCAGAAATATTTTTAGGTCACAAGAGTGCGTAAAAAATATTTACAAACATTTTTGATATGTATTCACAATGTACTTAATTGTCTATTGATAATTGTTTATCACTTTCTTTCATCACTTACAAATTAAGTGATTCAAATAGTTAAAATGAAATTGCAAAAGTAATTTGAGAGAATGTATTAATACACCTCATGATGTAGAGTTATTTTTTTGTATTATTGATTTCAAAGTGTTTATCTAAGCCTTGGGGGAATTTAGCATTATTACAAGAGGTCTTTGAATCTATATATACATATGCATCCACTCAAAGAAGTACCTGAAGCGAGTCTGGTGTTTGCAACACATCTCCTTTGGTCATAAGCTCTAATTGCAGAAATATTTTTAGGTCACAAGAGTGCGTAAAAAATATTTACAAACATTTTTGATATGTATTCACAATGTACTTAATTGTCTATTGGTAATTGTTTATCACTTTCTTTAGATATTCATCACTTACAAATTAAGTGATTCAAATAGTTAAAATGAAATTGCAAAAGTAATTTGAGAGAATGCATTAATATATTACTCAGTCATGGCTCATGATGTAGAGTTATTTTTTTGTATGATTGATTTCAAAGTGTTTATCTAAGCCTTGGGGGAATTTAGCATTATTACAAGAGGTCTTTGAATCTATATATACATATGCATCCACTCAAAGAAGTGATACTGGATGTATAAGTACTATAATAGGTCAGTACATTTCTAGATACAGTACAATTGTTTTCATGAGTTAAAATTGTAAGTTATGTTAATATATATGTGCATATGAACATATGCAAAACATGCACATATATACATTCACATAGATAGCCTTGAAATGGTTGAGACATATGAATATTAATGTCATGTATTATTCTATAAGAATTTGTTGTTTTTGTTATTGTTTATATTTTTTTACTTAAATTACAGTTGACATATTATATTAGTTTCAGGTGTACAAAACAGTGATTATACATTTATATAATTTACAAAGTGATCGCCCCAATAAATCTAGTACCTATCTGACACCATACATAGTTATTAAAATGTTATTGACTATATTTCCTATGATATACTTTACATTCCCATGACTAATCTTTTTAAAAAATATATATTTTTATTGATTTCAGAGAGGAAGGAAGAGGGAGAGAGAGATAGAAACATCCATGATGAGAGAGAATCATGGATCGGCTGCCTCCTGCATGTCCCCCACTGGAGATCGAGCCCACAACCAGGACATGTGCCCTTGACCGGAATCGAATCTGGGACCTTTCAGTTCACAGGCCAATGCTCTGTCCACTGAGGCAAACCGGCTAGGGCTCCCATGACGAATCTGTAACTACCAATTAATGAACAAGCAGAACAGAAATAGCCTCATTGATACAGAGAACATTTTTATGGTTTCCAGATGGGAGGGTTCTAGGGGGTGGGTGAAAAAGGTGAAAGGATTGAGCAGTGCAGATCTGATTTTTTTTAAAATATTTTTTATTTATTTCAGAGAGGAAGGAGATATATATATTTTATATATATCAATAATGAGAGCGAATCATTGATTGGCTGCCTCTTGCATGCCCCACACTGGGGATCTAGCCTGCAACCTGCAACCTGGGCATGTGCCCTGACCAGGAATCAAACTGTGACCTCCTGGTTCATAGGTCAATGCTCAACCACTGAGCCACTCCAGCCAGATCTTCTGATTTTTTGAGCATGAGCAATCAATTAGCTGTTTTAAACTTATTTTTTCCTATCTGAAATTAATCAGTGTATTCTCATGTACCTTGTCTCATCCTTACTACTATATCAAATTTATAGTACTTAGGAGTTACATACCCCCAGTTAGACTATAAAATGTCAAAATCAAGGACATGTTTTAGTGTTTCTGGGCCAGCCAGAGTATCTAGCTCATAATTAGAATCAAATATTTATTTAAAATTTCTGAATAATTGAATATTACTCTGAAAATTATAAAGTACTTTATCCATCAGGGCATTCTTATTTTGTTCTAACTACCCTTTTAGATCAGCTACTTCTTCAGGCAGAGGAAATGCATTGTATAATTTCTGCCCCCATTGCCCATAAAATTGGTAGTAGATACTTAACAAAGTATTTTTGTATGAGTGAGTGAGTTTTTATACTTCTAGCACATGTGTCCCTAGAGATTGCAAGTACTTCATAAAATAAAACTATTAACTCAATATATCTTCTCAACAGCTCTCTTTAAAGTAACATAGCTTTTATTAACATCATGTTACCAAAGATCATCTGTGGGGATGTCCAAAACATACCTAAAGCAACAATTTAATAAAAACACACAAATCCTAAATTTGGTGCCAGGTTTTTTTGACTCCTACCTTGGATTCTGCTTAAGGATGAGATTTTGTATACTTCCCTACAGAGAGTTTACAGTGGTCATATTAGCCTCTCTGAAAGTCCAACCTTAGGAGATCTACCATGCTGCCTCATATGTAAATAAGTAAATAAATGAATTATTAAAATATTTAATGTTGACGTGAAGTCATTTTCCTTTCACAAAAAAACTAAACATGTGTCAAGATATTTTTTTTAAATTTACAGTAATCTTTCCACGCCTTTCTCTTAGTTCCCAAGGCACCTGTATGTTGATTTCACGTACCACCAGTGGAAAATGCATTTTAATATCTAATTGCTACCCTTTGTTTCAATTCAGTATTTGTATAGTTGAGTATTCAGGCAGCAGCTGTGTCCCTTGGAAGTTTCAGGTACTAAATGCAAAGAGAATATACACAATTTTATATGATTGTTGTATTCAAGAATTTATGTCATTTACATATGTCACATATTACATTTTAAAACCTCTATGCTAGTGCAAGTCTTGTATTCAAATGCATTTGGCTTTTTGATGTCTAACTAATTTCAAATTCAGTTCTGACTCAAAAGGGGTGCAGAAACTCATCTGCCTCCCTCAGTACCACTCCTAAACACATTTACTTCACTGAATATGCTAAACCAGGCCTTAAATTTGCTGTCTATGTGTATGAGAATGAAAACCAGATGTCCATTGATAATGGTATTGCTGATGCTGACACTTTGTTAAATGAAAATTCTTGCAGTGTTGCTGAAGAAGCAGAAAATTTAATGTCTCTTATTTGAATGAGTTTTACCTTTTTATCTGGAAATTCTATAAAGCTGAGTAGACTCACAGAGATGTAAGTATTGCAGGGCTCAGGAATACTATAAATAGTTGCCTAACAACTTCAAAAATCATGATTCTGACATGAGGTTGTACAAATTCTAATTCACTAAGATGACCACAAGACAAAGATTATATTAAAAATTAGACCAACTTTAATCAGGGTATGCTATAATTTTTTAACCATAGGTATAGATGTTATTTAAAAGGTAGTTAAAACAGATATTCAAAATGCTATGACCACTGTGAAATATATGGTGTGCTGCACCATTTTGACCTTTTTAAAATTCTTCATCTCAGTTGGCCAGTCATTTTAGTCTCTGCAACAGGTTACTGTACTTCTTAATAGGAGGAGAAGAGAATGGTCAACTCTTTCAAAATCTTGCTTAGAATACTGAAAAGGTCAACAAACTACAGCAGAGGAATGTAAAAATGAGACAATTGAAATCTGATACCTCATTTTTGTGACGAAGATTTTTGCAAGAATTGAAAATGTCACAACACGAAGTCAATTTACATGGCGCTGACTGAATCCATCCTCACCATACCATTAGCCTGTGATCTCAACTTTCTGATTAAAGAACCCCCTGCTTAAAAAGAAAATACAGCTTTTTTTTTTCTTGTGGTCTTTTGCTATTTTTATCAAATATATATTGTGTGAGAACATAGAAAAGAAAAAATAAAATTTAGTGGCTCTTAAACAGCTCAGACTTTGCTTCCTTAGGAGACATATGGCATCTGGTAATATCAGAGACATTTTTTATTGTCATGACTGGGTTGGGGGATATTATTGGCATCTAGTGGGTAGAGGCCAAGAATGCTGCTAACATCTTACAATGCACAAACTAGCTCCCCACAACAAAGAATTATCTAGGCCAAAATATCAATAGTGCTGCCACTGAGAAACCTTGAGCTAGAGAAATGTATAGTATTGTTAAGTATGTTTCATCAATTACATTGCCCTTCAGCATGAAGAACTCTCATTACATTAAGGTCGTGTCCAGCAAAATCCTTTATATACGGTGGATGCAAATTAAGTGTCTACTGCTGCTGCAGATGACAATCCTATCTAATCTGGCGGAGCAGTGAGACTTCATGGTCCCAGGGCCGGTAGAGCAGCGAAGCCTGACGTTTCCAGGGCCAGCTCCGGCCAGAACTCGGCCAGAGCGAAGGCCTGGGCCCCAGGTGCTGGAGGCAAACTGGTGCCAGCAGCCAGGGGAAAGGAAGGCCTATTGCACGAATCTCTTCATGCAACAGGCCTCTAGTTTCATATAAAAAGGGAAAATGCATATAGCCAAGAATAGACATTCAGGTTTTATAAACCACTAGAGGCCCGGTGCACAAAATTTGTGCAGGGGAGGGGGGGGGCGGTCCTCAGCCGGGCCTGCAACCTCTCACAATCTGGGATTTCTCAGGGGATGCCGGGCCTAAACTGACAGTCAGACATCCCTCTCACAATCCGGGAAGCTGCATGCACCAGAGACCATACTTCTCATACAGGTGAAAAGCATCTGGCTGTTGTATGGGCAGCTACATTTTTTTGCCCTGATTATAAAAAGTAGTACATAGCATGACCCTTCTGAGGCAGTAGTACCATTTTCTCCATCTTATGGCTGAAAAAACTGAAGCAGAGAGAAGTTAAGTAATTGGCTTTGTCACACAGTTATAAATGCCAGAATCAGGGCTGATCACAACATGTGCAAGCCAGAGTCCATGCAGTCATCACTGCATCATCCTGTTTTTTCAATGTTAGAGTAGCCTTGCCAGGTTTTAATTTTTAAATCTAAGAGACTGTTCCCAATATATAGGATTGCATGTTCATCCGCATGTATAATAAATAGGATGTGGACAGTTTGGAGATTCTTCTAATGAATTAGGATTAAGCAGCCACAGATCTCTTTTTCAAATACTTTCAGAAGCCACTTTCCTTGTTTAACTGTGTGTGGGATGTAGCTATGGCATAGAGACTGGCAATCCAGGACCCCTCGGTGGATGTCAAGGTCCAGAGTGGGGGGCCCAATTGGGGTAGGGACAGCCTGGAGGAGAGGCTGCGGGAGGTTGCAGGGGCAATTGGCTGCCAGTGAGTGCGGGGTGGGAAAAACGGGGGCTCAGGTGGAGCTGTGAGTGGAAGGCCACAGGGGTGCCCTTCCGGTCTTTGTGGCTTGCCGTCGGGTTCGTGGACTGCTTGCTGGCCACTGCTGGCTTTGAGGTTAGAGATGCGAGCCCCAAGGCAGAGGGAGGCATGAAGGGTGCACGGCCCAGGCAGCAGCATGGGCAGGAAGAGCCCACTCCTCTGTTGGCCATCCCCAGGTCGCAGCCCCTGGTCATGGCGGCAACTGCTGGTGACCTGGGACACACATGAGGCTGGCACCAAGTCTCCACATCCAGCAGGAAGGGCACTTGCTCCACACCACCCTGATCTTACAAATGCTGTGGTTGAACTGGAATATAAAAGTAGAAAGACCAGTGCGGCCCAGCTGAACAAACTATAGATTTGTAGCCTCCATATTCTAATCTCTCCAGCTAATGGTAGTATCAGGGTTAAATTTTACAGTCCTGCTAATTCAAGGGCATTGATATTCCCTCCTGTGGATATTCCCCCATCCTAACATCAGAGCAGGTGGCCCGCCCCCGATCACTGCTGCTGGTTGCCACCCTTAGGGGAGTGGGGGGAGACGCTCAACGAAGGAGCTGCTGCCTCCTGCGTTGAGCGTCTGCCTCCTCATGGGTAGTGTGCATCATAGTAACTGGTCATTCTGCTGGTGGTTCTGCCTGTCATTCTACCATCCGGTCAATTTGCACATTAGGCTTTTATTGTATAGGATGTGTCATGCATGACTTTTGAAATAGCTTTTGAAAAACTACTGTTTCCTTCTAAATCCATAATGCAAAATATTCAGGAATTAATATAATGGGCAAAAGGCTCAATTATCAGGTGGCATCAGTGTGAATGGAGTTTAAGTTGAAAAGAGGAAAGAAAAAATATGGGAGCAAACTAGATATAACAGACAGGAAGCACTTATTACACGCCAGGCTACAGGTTTTATGACACCTCCAGTCTATCATCCTGTTGCTACCATGCCCAACTTCCTGAAAGGTAAAATCAATCATGTTATTGTCCTCAGAGGGTTGACAACTTTTTTTTTTATAAAGACTTGGATAGTAAATATTTCAAACTTTGCAGGATATGCGATCTTTGCCACAACTATTCTACTCTGCAGCTGTAGCATAAAAAGAGTCATAGGCAATATGTAAACAAATGGTATGGCTGTGTTTCAGGAAACATTTCTTTACAAAAAGAGGTGAGAGTTTATTTGACCCAAGGGCCATAGTTTGGTGCAATCCTGAGTTAAAAATCTAACTTCTTTCGTATTACATACATTTTGCCATTCTCAATTATTTTTTTAAATATATTTTTATTAATTTAGAGAGGAAGAGAGAGAGAGAGAAACATCAATGATGAGAGAGAATCATTGATCATCTGCCTTCTATACACCCCCCTCCTGGGATTGAGCCTACAACTCAAGCATGTGCCTTTGACTGGAATCAAATCTGGACCGTTTAGTCTGTAGGCTGATGCTCTATCCACTGAGCCAACCAGGTAGGGCCCATTCTCAATCGTTTAGCTTCATCTCAAATGTCTTTTTTTTGAACCTTCACTGTGTCCAGTGCTCCAGAGATACAAAACTGCAAACAGTTCTTTGAGTTATCAGGTTAGTTTGTGCTCTGTGAACTCTCCATGTTCTCTCACCTGTTAATGGTTTCCAGGTGTTTAGTAAAAAGCTATTCCTATTGAATACTCAGATGAAGCATCACCTTAGAAGCATTTCCCATCACCCCTCTCTGTCTCATGCTTATAGGTTTATTCTCTCTCCATTGTGTGTCCATGTACCTTGCATGGGAGACTACTATCCAAATTAAAATACATCACTGAAATATATTTACATATCTCCCTTACACTAGACATGGATGAGAATTGTGACTAACTAGAACGTAACACCTTGCCTGACCATCAGAGACATATAGTAATTGCTTTTTGAACAAAATATGTTTTAGCACAAATTAAATGTGATAATTGTCTGCCAAGATAGGTTGTATTGAGCTTTCTAATATGTAACCATATATGGAATATGGCATTCCTTAAGCTATATCATAAAACTAATGTAAGTAAACCATGATTAGTCACAATTTACGCATTTTGCTTGAAGGTCATCAGTGTTATTTTAAAAATAGAGATAATAGAAACACAGCAAATAAAGAACATAAAAATGGTGTTTATAAATCTTAGATATATAATAAACATTAGAAAATAAAACAGATGCAGTTGGAAGGAAAGGAAGCATAACCATCAATCTGTGATCTTCTCAAGGTTCCAGATACATCATTTTAAACAAGTGTCAATCCTGCATTTCTCACTACAATCACAATCCAACAGCCCCACTGCCAACTAACCAGTCTTCCACTGAGCAGAAACTGCCACTTTGGTAGCCACAGAAATATTCTTAGTCTTTTCCCATGCAAGAGTAGATCCTTTTGAATATATCTTACCTTAACATTCCGGATATTCTGATATTTTTATCATACTTTTGCATCAGATCCTCAAACAGTGATTTATAAGCTTTCAGGTTAAAGCAGCCCCTAAAATGGAAATCTCACTGCTTCACATATTTTCATTGTTTGGGATGTGCAATCTGGTTTCTTGTTTGCTTGTACTATGTTTAGAATATAGCTGTGTGGTAAAGAGCTACAGTCTTCCTATGCCTGACTTGAAAGCATTTAGCAAACAAATGTAGAGGCTACTCAGGGAAGAGCTGAAAATTGAGGAAGAGAGAAGAGAGACTTGACTAAAAAGAGAAGTTTGTTGGAGGAAAATAGGTAACTCTTGGGAAAGTGAGGCATAAAAGAAAACATCAGACCGTCAAATGTTTAAAAGTATAATCCTCACGGGGAACGAGAAAGCATTAAGTGATGTGCTCAGATTTGGTGTAACTATATGAGAAATGGAATGAAGGTTAGAGAAAGACAATTTGGGTAAAATACATGAAAAACTTCCTGACAGTGAAAATTGCTGGATTATGGAATTATCCCTCAAGGGAAGTAGCAGGAGTCACATCACTTGAATGGTTGAAATCAAGAGAGACAAAACACTCCTGAAAGTTATTTATGTGTTGATTCTGCATAGCGAATGTTAAGACCCCTTAGGGATGTGTTCTATCAAGGAGATGATATTTCAGAGGCTCTCTTCCATTATTCTGAGTTTCATTTTTCTAAATTTTATATACAAATAACAACAACAACACCAAAAAGACCCAACAGTTTCTTTTATATCCTATTTACTAGGTAGTGATATTTTTTAAAATAGCATAAACTTATCCTAGACAAATGTGTTTGGATGTTCTATAAACGCTATGTTGTTTATTTTGTTCCATTTTATGTGGGGGAAAAGGAATTTGGTATCGTATTACCTGGCATTTGTATCCTGTGTCAGGACACATGATTGCGTATTCCCAAAGTCTTCAATCTCTCTGAGGCTTAGGTTCTGCGTTCATAATAACGTGGTCAAAAATGATATACTTTTTCTAAGGGCTGGGTGAACCACAAAGCATTGGTAAAGGCTAATTACATATTATAATCAACTCTGTTTTTTATCTTAATATTTGAGATGATTATTTTAGTCTAAATTGATTATATGTTCAAGTTTCTTTTTTTCTGGTAGTGGTAATGACTTGTGCTAATATATTGTACTATATCTTATAGTTATTCTTGGGCCTTTGCCATAGTAAGAGAAGATGTATTGGCAATAAAACTTAGTAAAACTCTTCCAGAATTGAATCATAGTTTTATTGCTTTCTGATTGAGTTGGGTAGCTTCAGATATCTGTGCATATGTGTGTGTGTGTGTGTGTGTGTGAGAGAGAGAGAGAGAGAATGAGAGAGAATACAGGAATACCTCATAGATTCTGTTCACTTTACAAATCACTAGATCTCACAGAAAATGTTGGACTATGTTGGCCAAGTCTTCTCAATTAAAAATGGGGAAACAAATCGACTTGGAGATTGTTCTGAATATTCTCTCCTTATCCTGTTCTACCTGGAGCAACAGTGAATCTTCAATAGAGATAGTGCAGGCTCTTTCTCAAACAAAATGGCAGGGGGAAAAACATGCCTAAGTTCATACATATTATTGAGTGCCTCATAATGCAACTATAAAACCCTGCAAACCTATTTGGGGTAATTCTAAAGCGAGAGCCAAGTGCAGACCAACAGGAACCGTGATAACAACATCATTTGGCTAATGTGCTGTTTATGTATACAAAATGCTTTGCAAATGGTAAGGGGAAAATCACCAGCAGAATAGATTCTAAAAGCATCTTAGTTTTCTAAAGCCATACTTATCTAAAATTGTAACAAAGAACAGCAGGAGGTGTGTGACAATGAAGCCAGCCTGAAATGAAAAAAGTTTCAGCCAAATGTCAAAATACAAGGAAGGAATTTCTCAGGCAAAAGGAAAAAAAAATGTATTGGGAAGTGGGAATACAGTAGTTTTATAGAGATTTGAACTTTAAATTATTCAGACCTGCTACAATCAAAACTAAAACACGTGTATGTGTGCCATCTGCTTGCCTCTAAAGAGAAGTCTTTGGAGAATTAATTTCAGCTGCCAGAGTTGCAGGGAAAGAAACTGGTCTCTAGTTTATCCGAATCATTACTTGGAAACAGGAACTCAAGAACAGAGAAGGGACTCGGCCGTCTGGCTGTGTCTCCACAGAGAGATATTCCCTAGAGATTTCAGCAGCTGCAGAAAAATACGAAGATAGGTACAGAGAAATAAGGCACAGCCTGAAAAGTCAAATTTGGATGAAAATAAGTGTATATGATTCAAAACATGTTTAGTGTACTGATGTACATGAATAGAGATTTAAACTGTCCCGTTAACATATTGTTAGAGGTAAACTAAAAATGCTAGTTTTCCAGTCATGTTAAATCATGTTTTGTTAAGTCATGCTTAGGCAAGACACTTATTTTTGTTCATCCTCTATTAACAAGACAGCAGAACCTGGCATTTTCTGGCCAAACTGGAAAATGAAGAATCAGTGTTCCTGCGAGTTCCTAAGTCCCAGTTTCTGGTGATCTTTACTTAAGGGCATTAGTGCTTTCCGTTGGGACACTAATGGACATATGTAGCCTTTGCTTACAGAATACACGAATCAACAAATATTTATTGTGTTTCTACAAGTAAGAGAATGTTGAGAAGTATAATTTATACCCTGTGGTTGTAAGGATTTTAAAATTTAAATAGCGAAAATTGAATCTATATATTTGAAAACAAATAATCCTAAAAAGAGATTAATAACAATTCAAAAAATATCGAAAGGCAGCATATGATTAATTACCTCGCAATTCTACACGTTATAGGCATTGCATGTTCAAAGAAGGATGAAATCATGTCAGTTACAGTATACAGAAAAGACTTTCTAGAGTCAAATTTGAACTGAGTTTATGAAGAAGCCAGCAACAGTGAAAATTGGCTAAGACGAAATCCAAGGATGAGAAAGGGATTAACTTTATTTATTTAGGAATATGGTTGACGAATTTAAAATAAATGGCTGGATGCATGAATGAATGGATAAAGAGGCAAATATTACTTTTCAAGTCCAGCAGCTCCTTTAGTTAAGACATGCAAATGTTGAATAAAGTTTATCTTTGGGAGTACAGAATATGCAGTATTTTTTGTAAGCCACGTTATTGCCAATAGCAATATCGAACACACCATAATTTATATAGAAAGTATTTTTTAACCCTCACCTGAGGATATTTTTCCATTGCTTTTTCAGATAGAGTGGAAGGGAGTGGAGGAGAGAAAGAGAGAGATGGGTCGCCTTCCACATGTACCCAGATTTGGGCCAGGAACAAACATACAAACCTAGTATGTGCCCTTGATGGGGAATCAAACCTGCAACCCTTCGGTGAGCAGGCTGATGCTCTAATCACTGAGCAACACTTGCCAAGGCTAGCAAGTATTTTTAAAGAATAGAACTGAAGAGTATATTTACTCACAAATGAGCTTACTTACTAAGTATTGAGTATTTACTAAGTATCAGTTCAAGTAAATTGAGATATTAAACATCAAATTATTCATAAATTTATATCCAGCTTAAGTAACAAAGACTCAAGAGTGAAAACCAGCTTTTGAGCCCATAAATAATACAATTTAGCATATCAGGTTTTTTTCTTAATCTCTTCCATTGGGGAATTTGTATTTGTGAAAATAGGTTAAAATGATGTTTTATTTTTTTTTTAGTTTAAACGGAGTAAATTATTTTATTAACTTATTTGTAAGTTTGAGGTTTTGGAAAATAAAAGTTTAGTTGGGAGTAAAGTGACATTCTTAGTAGTACAAACGATGCTCATATATTAAATTCATATGTTGAGCAACACATATGCTGTTGGCATTATACAAAATCTCTGATATGGATTATGTAATTTCACAACTGATCTCTGCATTCTTTATATTTATCCCAATTTTACCCAAGAAAATTAGACTGTAAGTAGGCTATTATATTAACACCAAATCTTTATTATTCACTTGCCTAACTTAGATGAAAGTAGATACGTATCAATGTGTTACAGTATTTTTGACATCACTAAATCATAAATCATTGACAGAATAACTCTCAACTATAGAGTATCTTTTCAGAAATGCAATAATCAGTTAATTAGTATCAAACCATAACCTGATGGACTGATAAAAGATGTAAATTTATTTTAACCTCTGACACAGAAAAAACACACAAATCTATTGGAATGACAGAAGTCAGAAGCATAGTGGTCATGAATTTCATGGTCATGATAATATGAAGGATATGTGGTTAGGGTCTTTGTGTATAAGGTCACTGAAAACCATACAGCACAATTCACTCATTTATAGATGAGAAAATCAAAAGGCTAGAGAATTACAGTCACACGGAATTTTTAAGTTCATATTTGTTACTGTCCTTAAAATATATTTAAATTGTATGTTGCTAGCCTTAGACCTCCAAAAATGATTTAGGGAAACATTACTTATACCAGTAGATAATTTTAGAAAAAAATATTTTAGAAAAATATTTAATATGTGAAGCTAAATTTGATTCAATAATCATTTTCATGCAAAATTATAGAATTTTAATGAGGTTTTAAAAAATTTAGATGGATTTTGGGCACTTATATACCATATCAATGATAACTCATACACTAGAAATTAAAGCACCAATACTCCTCTCTACAGTCATAGATTAACTCTATGTCATTATCAATGTGAAGATTCAGTGTTCATAAAAGTTAAGTCTAGCTATATATGTCTTGAAAACTATCATGGTATTGACTATGATTTTTTAAAAATTAGAGTCCTTGAATGTTATTGTTATGTATCTTCAACACTCTAAATTATATGAATAATATAAAAGATTATAGAAATCATTGTATATGAAAAAAACATGATTTGATTCCAACCTCCAGCCATCAACGTCTTCTACATCCAGGATTACTAAACAAACATTATTATTATTTTAGTTTAGTTTAGTTTAGTTTTTCCATTGGTAAATATCTAATTCTTACCACCACCTGCATGTGAAAATTATATTACAGGGAATTTATTAGTAAATGCAGCAAAAGTCATGGGATTGTAATATGGACTTGATGTAATTGAAAATTAGTTGGCTACATGCAGGAATTCATACCAGATGGGACAATGGTCTCTTATGGCAACTCTCTTCTGTCTTTCTTCTTTATAAAAGAGATATTATTCCCACAGAAGCCATCACAATGATAAAATGGAGACAGTAGATGTGAATCTTTTTAAAGCTCAGTGGAAGTGATACCATTGTAATTAGCTAGATATTAATAACAGGAAAGGAGCAAAAGGGAGGCCAGACACTCCCCAGAGAACCACTGGCCCATTCCTGCAGATTCCTGGGGGAAGGGACTGCACAAAGGGAAGGATGGGTGCATGCACAGTGAGTGGGGGGGACATAGGGAAATACCTGTCAGTCAAGCTGGAGAAGCATTGATTGGCTAGAGTAATCAAGACCACTCCAAGCCCACAAAAGTTTGGGGATACATAAACGCTGAAACAAAGGAGCTCTCTCTCTCTCTTAGTTCCTGGGGCTCTCTTGTTCATGCTTCCTTGCATTTGCCTGTATTTCCTCCAAGCCATGTGGCCCTACAATCCCCCACTCAATGGACTGATGGACTGCAGTGGGGAACACAAGCTAAGCTAGCATGAGGCTGGACTGGACCCCGCTCCAACGTGGAAAGGGGACTCTGGGCACTGGCTCTGCTTCTAGCTCTGCTGAGGCCATGGTTATACTTCTTTCTGGGTCCAACAAAGGGAAATGACAGCATGGAAACTCAGGGGTTCGCTAGCACAGAAATAAAGCTTTCTGCAATATCTCATCCTCCCATGTGAGTCTCAGAATATTGTTTCTCCTGGATGATCACAAGAATCCCACTCCCACCAGCAACCAGTGGAGATGAAGACCTCTCTCCATGGATAACAGAGACTCCAGAGCAAATTTATTTCTTAAAAAAAAAGTGCTTCTGATTTTTTTAAAGCTCCTTCCAGTTTTACAGAAATATTAGCATGTAATGTTGGCCTTCATTATAGTTATTAGATAAATGCTAACAGAGTTAGAGAAAATGCATTTTCAGCTGAAATGGATTCAAGTTGTTCTAGTTAGTTATGTTACAAAGAATCAAAAATTAGTCTGTCTACTATTATGGTACAGCTGGTTTTGAAGTGTTTTGTGGATCTTTAAGCATTTATGTTTTAAAGAGTTATTATTAAACATGATGGTAAACCTATGAGTTGAGAGCAAAGCACACTCTAAGCAAGCTGACATTCACAGAGAGCAAAACAGCACCTTCTTTCTGGTTATGACCTTTGAGCAAGTCCTTTCTAATTCCCAGGTCCACCAAATGGAGATGTTGTATTATGATGAAGTTCAAACCTACAGGAATCAGGATACAGAGGGAACACGAAAGTTTGATATGGATTTTTTCTTTTCTAAAGTTCAGAACTGTAGGAGTGAATTCTGCACTCCCAAGTTATTATTACAATAGCAAAATTCATTAGCTGACTGTAATGGCATAGTAATACTCTTCAAACCAACAATAAATAGCTTTTTAAGCACTGTGTTTAACTTAATAGCCCTTTTAGCTCAAAAGCAAAGGTTTGTGTCATCCTTAACTGAAGCACACTTATATTGTCTCGTGCTGAGCAGCTGAGAGCAGGTTAATGCACTGCCACAATAGTATTTTTTTTTTTTTACTTTTTCTCTCAAATGGTTGAGGATAGCATTTGCATCAATGTCATGACACATGGTGTAATTGGAGGGTTCTGGGCCATGAATACGTATCAAACTGTTAGACCCTTGATATCTGCTTAAACAGTATGGGTACTCGAAGTAGAACAGATGCCCTAGTTTCAATGCCAATGCATCACTCCATCCCCTCAAGCTGCCTTTTGTAATTGTCAGTTCAATATCAGTATCAGGGTCAGAAACTGTAGAGTTCATTACATATTTCCTACCTTCTAATAACCTGAGAGTGTGAAAAGGGATGTCTGAAATGTATTAACTGTTTAATCTCCCCTTTGAAACTAGATCACTCTCAGTTTTCAAAAGCTACACCTATGTTTTTAATATATATCAGTCAGCATTCACAACTATACCTTATACAAAAATTACAAAAGGAATTAAGCATTTCCCCCCAAAACCCACAACTGTTCTTTTCATCCATAAGTGGGTGTATATAAAAATATAATAATACCGCTTATGTTCTGATTTATAATTAAACCAATAAATAATTATAAATTTTTACCTTCTTAAATAAACACACCTGTAGCTACCCTTAATATTCCTGAGTAGAGATACTGACAGTAAAGAAATGGAAATATTTATTGAACAAATAGAACCGATAAGTTTCCCTAAAATCACACATATTCCCCAAGTGTTTACCATGTGTCTGTCACCGTGTCCAATATTTACATGTGTCTTATAATAGGCCAGTACACATTTTACAGATGAACAACTGAGGCCTAAAAGTTAGACTTATAGTTGCAAGAAGCCTAGCATGTGTCAGAACTAGAAAGGTGAGCCCAGCTCAGCTCTACACAGTGCCCATGTTGGTAATGAACTAACTGATCCTGCTTTGTGACAAGGACAGATGCCTAGACTAAGCCTCACACCGCACGTATTCTTAGAGCAGACTCAAGCTAATTGTGACTCCTCATTAAAAAATTGCCTTGTAGGGTTTTCCAGAATATAAATATGCAAAATAATAAGGTTGTGCTGAATGATTCCTCAGGTCCCCTTAATTCTAAAAATCCCATTATATACTTGTAAATTAAACCAATCTTGTAAGGTCCAATTCACCTATTTTCCTTTCACTCAAAGCTATGACTTCCTTAAAGTCTTATATTTAATTATAGACCACTGTACTAAAACGTAATGTATTTCCTGGGTCTACTCAGTGCAATTTGAACACTTTATAAGAAGTCACATAAGCAAACATTTCTGGGTCAGCAGCAGTGGTTGCAAAATCAAACAAGATGCTGAAGTCCATAGAATTCTAAGTGGAACCATTCAAATGCCAGTTAGCAGCTGACTGAGCAAGAATTTCTGAGATGATACTGAAGATTTAGAAAAAGGATTTTGCTATATGAAATGGCTTTTGTCTTTTTGTACCCATCAGAAAAAAGTTCTCATAATCATACGTAGTTAATACTATTCACATAAAGTGAGTTACATTTATGTGTGTGTGTGTGTGTGTGTGTGTGTGTATTTATCTTATCCACATGTATGTATTTAATATCTTAGCTTACTGTTTCCTGGAGAGAAAAGAGGGAACAGGCAGGATATTGTGAATATTAAATTCTCTATTCCTTCTCATTAATATTCCATAAATTTTTCAAATACTTAGAGATATAAGTTAAAGCTTGAATGTAAAGCCCAACTTTTTATGTAGCATTTTAAAATGAGAAGTTATGCATTTCTCAGCATGTACTTTTTTTGTAAAAAGTACAAATAAAGGAAATGCCTACAGGTTTTAAATTTTGGAAAGCAGTTTTGAATTTCTGCTATTATTTTTCTTATACTTAGATAGGTTTTAATTAATCTTTTAATATATTTTTCATTCATTTTTAGGAAAAAATTAATCCATATTTAACCCCATTACCAAGCCTGTGAATTACAATTCAAAAGAATTAAATATTGCTTTTATTTACTGAATATATTTTCATATACTAAGATAGCCTAGTTTATTTTTTAGAGCAGCGGTTCTCAACCTGTGGGTCGCGACCCCTTTGGGGGTCAAATGACCCTTTCACAGGGGTCGCCTAAGACCATCGGAAAACACATATATAATTACATTTTTTGTGATTAATCACTATGCTTTAATTATGTTCAATTTGTAACAATGAAATTGGGGGTCACCATAACATGAGAAACTGTATATAAGGATTGTTGCATTAGGAAGGTTGAGAACCACTGTTTTA
>NW_006299719.1:2190616-2198356 GCF_000327345.1 Myotis davidii
TACTTTATACTCCCACTAAAAATGCATGAGGGTTTCAATTTCTCTACATCCATTTCAACGCCTGTTATTTTCTTTTGTATATAGATATTGTTTTGTTTTTGAGACTAGCCGTCCTAATGGGTGTGAAGTATTATTGCTGTAGCTTTGGTTAGATTTTCTGGATGATTATTGATGTTGATATCTTTTCACATACTTACTGCCCACTTATATATCTTCTCCGGTGAAAAACCTACGAAAGTCCTTTCTCATTTGCTAATTGGGCTACTTGTGTGTGTGTTTTTTAATATTTTCCTTGATTTGGGAGAGGGAGATAGAAAGAAATGTCAATGATGAGAGAGAATCATGGATCAGCTGCCTCCTGTAGGAAATGAATCATGACTTCCTGGTTCATAGGTTGATACTCAATCACTGAGCCACACCTGGCCAGGCAAATTAGGCTATTTGTTTTTGTTGCTGTTGTTGAGCTGTAGAAGTTCTGTTTATAGCCTAGATATTAATTCCTTATCTGATACAGAATTTGAATAAATTTTTCCAAATTTGTGGGTTGCCTTATTACTTTGTTAATAGTATCTTCCTATGCACAACATTTTTAATTTTTATGTAGGCTAAATTGTTATTTTTTTCTTTTGTTGTATGTGCTTTCGATGTCATATCCAAGATATCATTGCCAAATTTAATGTCACGAAGTTTTCCCATGTTTTCTCTTAAGAGTGTAATAATTTTATCTCTCATATTTAGGCCTTCGATCCATTTTTTTAGTTTAATTTATGTAATCGTCTAACATGTGTCTCCAACTTTATTCTGTAATAGTCTTTGCATCCTTGTCATAAATAATTAGAACATATATGTGAGGATTTATTTCTTGTATCTCTATCTTCCTAGTCTTCCATCTCGCCAATGTCACTCTTCCAGTTAATAAACACTAGAGGCCCAGGCTGGCTTCCCTCGGGCCCTGGCTTCGTCTGGAAGGATGTCCGGTCTAATTAGCATATTACCCTTTTATCATTATAGATTATATTTTTACCCATTTATTTTATGTTGGGAATCTAAGTTTTTTATGCTACCAGGGATACAACATTGAGCACATAGAAAAAAAAAACTTCTGAATTTATGAAGCTTGCCTTCTACTTAAGTTAAAAAAATATATAGTAGTACAGTAGGTCAAAAATGGCAACTGCTGAGAAGAAAAATAAATCAAGGTAGTAGCTAGGACATACCGGAAAATAGCTCAGTTTTAAATAGGGTATTAAGGACAAGTTCAAAATAAAGCTATTTTTTGAGGTTTTTTGTTTGTTTTTGTTTTGTTTTGTTTGGTGACAGAGAACCATGAGAGTGTATGGAAAGAATACTTCTCAGACAGAGAGATAACCTTGTGTAAAGTTGTTCAGGCAAGTGTAAATCTTATGTTTCAAAAAAAGCAAGATAGCCAATGGTATTGAGGTCAAGTGAGCAGGAGGGAAAAGCAAGCAATAAAACAGTGTTCGAAATTGTAGAGCCTTTAAACACTATCTAAGGGCTTTGGCTTTCTTCAGTTGAAAAGCCATTGCAATGCTTTGAAGCAGGGGCATGGAATGATATGAGTTACTTTTAAGTGACTTACACAGTCAGCTCTGATAAGATTAGATTCTAAGGTGGTAAATGAATTTCAGCGGGATTAATTATAAGGTCATGTAAATAATGCTACATAGATGTAAGAGCAATATAGCCCACCATGGTTGTACTGCAAGAAATGAGAAGTAGACAGATTTCTTGATAAAGTTTGAAGAAATAACTAACATGATTTGCTGAAGGACTGGTTATGGGAGTAAGAAAAAGGAAAAACTCAAATATAACACTATAGTTTTGCCCTGTACAATTTGAAAAATGGGATGGCCATTAACTACAATGGGAAAAACTACATGAGATACTAGTTTGAAAAGGGGAATAGGAAAGATCAGAAATTTAGTTTTGGACTTGTTAAGGTGAAATTCAATGAGAGATAGAGAAAAGGGAGTTGGAATGATGAGTGTGGAGTTCAAAAAAGAGATCAGTTCTTGAGGCTTAATTATGGGAGGCATTAGAATAGAGATACTATTTAATCTATGAGACTATTTGAAATTACTAAAGGCCATGTAGAGATAAAAAGACAAAATCTTAATTTGACAAGTAGAAAGCAAGAAAGGAGCTTGAGATGGAGTTGCTAAAGAGGTAGAAGAAAAACAGCAGAACAGGTATTAGGAGACAAGTGTAGAAAGTCATGTAAATAATACTATAGAGGTGTAATAGCGATATAGCCCACTATGGTTGCACTGTAAGAAATGAGAAGTGGATTTCTTGATAAAGTTTGAAGAAATGACTAACATGATTTGCTGAAGAACTGGTTATAGGAGTAAGAAAAAAGAAGAACTCAAGTATAACACTACAGTTTTGCCTTGTACAATTTGAAAAATGGGATTGTCATTAACTAATACCATGTCAAATCTTGATAGAAAATTAAGTATGCTAAGGTTTGGAAATTGCCCATTTCATAGACAATATGCACTTGTGATTTGTCAAGAGCAGAATAGTGGAGCAGTAAGGAAAAATGTGACTGGAGAGGAGTTGAAAACAGCAAAAGTAGACAATTTCCTAAGGAGCTTGATTATAAAGACAGAGAATTGACACAGTAACTGGTTGAGGCTAAAGGTCAATTTTTCTTTTTTAAAAATGAGAACACTATGGTTTGGGTGATATGCTGATGAAAATCATCCTCTAGAGTTTGAAAAAATGATTTTATTGGAGACTGAAGAAGCTTGCCAGTATGAAGTTAATGAAGAAGCAAGGGAATATGATATCCACCAAGTAAGTCGAAAGGTTGACCTTCAACATGAGGGTGGAGAGATTATTCAACGTAATAGGGGGAATGGCATAATATGTGGGCAAAAATGCAAGATTGTTAGTGTTTATAATTATGGGAGCTTGTGGAAGTTTTCTTCCGAGAGCTTGTATTTTATAATGGAATTTGAAAGTAGGAAATTAGGACTAAGAATAAAAGGCAGGATGTTGGATGTTTAAAAAAAAGCACAGGAAAAATGGTTTTCATTTGGGAAAAGGAGAAAGAATGGAACAGGGAAATGTGGTATGACTGTCAGGTATAATTAAGGAGAAGGAAGAGCCCAATAAAGGTTAGTGATCCTAAACATAAAGTGAGACAAGTCAACATACCTGTCCGTATTACTCCAAGAACGCTCAGCTACTATGTACAGTCACTGAGCAGTCAGAGTATACACATTAACAAAAGTTAGGATTTCACCAAAGAAATATGAGGAGATATGAGAGAGCAAGAGGTTTAAAGGCATATGAACAGAGACTAAAGTAATGTATCTATACATGACTTCTTTCAATCTCTAAATATTCAATAAATGATTATGGAACACCAATTATGTTTTATACAGTATTTCGGGAACTTGGAAAGAATTGGTGAAAACAAATACCCCTGTCCTATGAAGCCTATGTTATAATCTGAGAAGACAAAGTATAAATAAAAACATATAATAGATAAATAAAAATTTTTAATAGATGATAAATTCTATTGAAGAAAAATAAAAGAAAAACGGAGGATCAAATTTTCTGAGAAGGAGGGTACAGTATCTGATTTAAAGGGGTCAAGATTTGCCGAATTGAGAAAATAAGATTTGAACAAAGACATAAAAATGAGGGGCGCTAGCAAGGCAGATATCTGAAGAAGAGCATTCTAAAAATGTGACTGCTACAGAAAAGGTCCACTTCTGGGGTATGCCTGGCATATTTAAGAAACAGCAAGGAGAATAATATGCTTATGGCATGGTAAAAATGTGGGAGCATAACAAGAGATGAGTTCAAAGAAGTGAGTAGTGAGGGAGAAAATTATGCTTGCCATTGCAAGGACTTCATCTTTTTATTTGAGTAAAACAATCATTATATTGCTTTGAGCAGAGCAATGATATGATTTAATCACAGAGGTTAAAGGGTCAGTTTGACTATTGGTTTCATTCAAATTATATGTTATCTAAGATCAGCTTTGGCTCTGTTCCCCTAGTCTTCTTTATTTTAGGATCCAGGATAAAGGAATACCTCATATCTGGAACACGCCATTCTCACAGCACCACAAAATAGCTCTTTACATTTCTTCCAGAAATGCAACCTGACATCCTATGCATTTCACTAGTCAAGGTTTCACCCAAAAGGAATGGCACTGAGAGCAGTGCTGGCTACATGATTTGAAGACCCCAATGCCAAATTAAACATTGGAATGCTTGTTTAAAAACTACTAGACATTTTAAGATGGCAAAAGTAGAGCACAAAACCAAGTGAAGTTCACACACCCATGAAGCTGACCCTGACTGCAAGTTACATGGAAAGGGACAGAACTGAATAATACTCTCAAATGGAAGGGCAATAAATCTGTGGGTAATTAGAAATAATAATACTGTCTACCACAGTTTAATCAGTGGCTACTGATGCAATCCAAGTGAGTGATTCTCCTTATGGTGCCTCAGACCAGGTGATAGCAGTTCAGGCTGACAGATGGCTGGCTTCTGGAAAGATTTTGAGCTTAGTGTTTGATTTATTAGAATGAAAGGTGTTAAAGATAACTCCAGTTTTTTAATGCTAAATAACTAGAAGAATAGGGATGCCAATGAAAGAGGTTGGAAAGACTATAGGCAGAGTAATTAAAAAATCAAGACTTCGGCTTTGGACATGATAACTTCAAGAAATGTATTAGATGTTCAAGAAGAGATGCTAATAAAAAAAATGAGATGTACACATCTGGAGTTTTGAGAGAGATGTGTGAGACAAATACATTTGACACCTGAAATTAAAATTCACATTTGAGATCACCAAAATAATGTGTAATGATAGAAAAAACAAAAACAGTAATTGGTAGTCTCTGGTGTATTTTAATATTTAGGGTTCACAAAAATGAGGGATAGCTTGCAAAGGAGTTTGACAGAGAGCAATAAATTAAGTGGAAAAAGAAAATGTAGTAAACTAGCTAGAATGGAAATAAAGAAAAAAAAATGCATCACAGGGATAGGCTGTGCCCAATGCTGGCAATAAATGCAGTTAAGAAGAGGACTGGGCAATGAATTTAGCAATATGGATATTGTCGGTGAATATAAAAAAAAGCCTGTTAAGTGGATTGGTGGGAGCAAAAGACAGATTGCAGTGAGTCTAAGAAAGAAGAGGAGTAAGACACAGTGAGTAGAGACAACTCCTCACAAGTTTTGCTTTTAAGAAAGAAAATCTGACAGCTTTTCTCTAGCCTCAGACTTTTGGCCTAGTTACCACATCACATATCATGGAAAAGTTTTACATTTCTGAAAGCTTTAGATTCCAAGATAGCCATGAATAATAGGGATGTATGAATTCTTTCATGCTGAGTTAAGCCACAAAAAATTTAGGGAAATCTACTTTTAAATCAAAACTGACCCAAATGTTAGCCAAATAGAATTGTTTATGCTATAAATTTTGAACAATAAATTTCACTCTTATTTTTTCTATTACCCAACTTTCTTGAAAAGTTGGACTCTTTACACATATTTTACCATGAGTTTATTTGTGAGTTTCTTCTTTTTTGACAGCTCCAAAGTAGAGAGGGGGAAAAAAATAGAGAAATAGATGGAAATTGGGATCTTGAAAATTTATTTTTCCCCATTTTTTTAAATGAGAGAAATAAGCACATGTTTTCATGTTTATAAAACTGAGAGTGAAAAAGAGATGACATAGAAGAGATAAGGGAGATGAAAGTTTTAGATCCATGTTCTTAACTAAACAAAAAGTGATAAGAAAATGAGGGGGAGGAATTAGCTTTATATAGGACTACAAACATTCATTTATGACAGTGACTCTCAAAAAGAGATATTATTCTCAAAAAGAGAGATCATCTATCTATCTCCTTACTTCTGCCAGAGTACAATTCGCAATTTCTGGTAATATTTTTTTTACTAGAGGCCTGAAATTTGTGCACTAGAGGAGAGGCGGGGGGTGCTTTTCAGCCTGGCCTGTGCCCTCATGCCTCCCAGAAGACCTCGGGGGATGTCTGCCTGCCTGCTTAGGTCGCCAGTCAGACATCCCTTTCGTAAGAGGAAAGGGAGGTAAAGTATGTGGGTGCAGAAGCTGGTGGTTGGCTATATGTGGGGGTGAGACAAATGAATTAAGTGTCTCAATGTAGTAGAAATCAATATCATTAGCTATTAAGACAAAAACTAGGGAGTCAGAGAGTTGAATTTAACTATGTTTGTGATTTTTTTTTTATTATCAAGAAACTTAAAAGAAATGAGAGAAGTATTCAAAAAAATTGTAAAACTATGCAAACAAGTAAGTATAATGATTAGCCACAAAATTTAATCTGGCTAAGAAAGGGTGTAGAGACATTAAAGGAGTTAGGAATAATGAAAATGTAGTATGGCTGATGGGTTGGAGATTTTGCAAGTTTTATCAGGTATAAGGTAAAAGAACGCTGTATGAAGGAAGTGGTCCCCAGAAGGGAATGTATTAAATTAAGATTATGAAAGTGATGTATTTCTACCTGGGATAGAATAGAAGGTAAGATTGCTAATGGGAACAGAACTTCCAAGAATTGAAAGGCTAAGGTGTTGATGTATCATTTGCATATGTGTTGAAATTGTTAAAGATTCAAATGGATAGTCTTAGAAAAGTGATTGTGAATAAGCAGATAACATTATTGAGAAGGGAGGAGAAATGGAGCTGGGGGGTCACTGGGTGGCACATAATATAAGGAGTAGTTGGTGATATAATATGATGGCATGGGGTATAAAGCTAGAGGGTGTTCGGAAAAAGGTGTGAAAGTCAAAATGGGGGCCAACTTGTAGCCCCTTCCAGCCTAGAGTACAAGGCTGAGGGACACAAAAAGCCCACCACTTGTGAGGGCGCAGAGAACACTTTGTTCCTACTCCAGAGTTAATTTTCTTCCAGAGCAAAACAGTGATGACAATTGTCAGAAATAGTTTAAGCTCATAGCAGATTTTACTGATAAAAAACAAACAAACAAAAAATCATGAATTCCTGGCTGTCCAGTGGAAAGATTTTATGAGCTTTGTAAGGTTGGGAAAGAATAGAAAATTGGGGATGAGTGATGGCTGACCTTGGAGCTTGATGGTTTTTGTAGCAGATACAGGCAATAATAAAGCACATAATGTCATTAGTTCCAGTGGATTCAAAGGGGATAGTCATGACTAGACATGACTATTGTGGTCTAAGCATGGAGGGACCTGAAGACTATTATGCTAAGTAAAATAATCCAGTAAGAGAAAGAAGTATCACAGGATCTCACTTATATATGGAATATAATGAACAAAATAAATGAACAAAAAAAAATAGATCCAGAGATATGGAAGCATGGAACAGACTGATGAACCTCAGAGGGAAGGGGGAGGGGGAAATGGGAAGGTATTAACCAAAGAACTTATATGCATATGTGCATAACCCATGGACATAGACAATAGTGCTGTAGGCCTAGGGAGGGATTGTGGGGAGGAGGGTGTCAGTGGAGGGGAGGGACATCTGTAATATTTTCAACAATAAAGATAAATTAAAAAAAAGAATATCAGGATCTAGGGAGGGGTGGGTTTCTCGGGGCTCCCCCTTTATTTCTGAAGAATGGGGAAGAAGGCCTGGGAGTATGGCCATAGTTCCCCATGGTCTGGTTTCCTATTGATTCATGTAGGGAGAGGTGATATTACTTTCAATGTATGTGGTCCTTGCTTATTCCAATTGATA
>NW_006299719.1:2198792-2200613 GCF_000327345.1 Myotis davidii
ATTCTTTTCCTACTCCAGATTTAATTTTCTTCCAGAGCAAAACAGTGATGACAATTGTCAGAAATAGTTTAAGCTCATAGCAGATTTTACTGATAAAAAACAAACAAACAAAAAATCATGAATTCCTGACTGTCCAGTGGAAAGATTTTATGAGCTTTGTAAGGTTGGGAAAGAATAGAAAATTGGGGATGAGTGATGGCTGACCTTGGAGCTTGATGGTTTTTGTAGCAGATACAGGCAATAATAAAGCACATAATGTCATTAGTTCCAGTGGATTCAAAGGGGATAGTCATGACTAGACATGACTATTGTGGTCTAAGCATGGAGGGACCTGAAGACTATTATGCTAAGTAAAATAATCCAGTAAGAGAAAGAAGTATCACAGGATCTCACTTATATATGGAATATAATGAACAAAATAAATGGACAAAAAAAAATAGATCCAGAGATATGGAAGCATGGAACAGACTGATGAACCTCAGAGGGAAGGGGGAGGGGGAAATGGGAAGGTATTAACCAAAGAACTTATATGCATATGTGCATAACCCATGGACATAGACAATAGTGCTGTAGGCCTAGGGAGGGATTGTGGGGAGGAGGGTGTCAGTGGAGGGGAGGGACATCTGTAATATTTTCAACAATAAAGATAAATTAAAAAAAAGAATATCAGGATCTAGGGAGGGGTGGGTTTCTCGGGGCTCCCCCTTTATTTCTGAAGAATGGGGAAGAAGGCCTGGGAGTATGGCCATAGTTCCCCATGGTCTGGTTTCCTATTGATTCATGTAGGGAGAGGTGATATTACTTTCAATGTATGTGGTCCTTGCTTATTCCAATTGATAGAGTTAATGATTGCTGAATACAGTTTCTAACTAACAGTCCCTTCTCCAACTTTCCTTTATTGAGTACACAACAAATTCTTTACCTAATATTAAGTAAAGGACATATTTTAATTATATATATATATATAATAATAATTTATAAAAGAGAAAATGTCCAATAAGCTTAAGATGCTCAACCTTATTGCAAACTGGATAAATAAGATATAAATTTTCAACCTACCCAACTGACAAAAAATAAAATAAAAAAAATTAAACCATTGATAACCTCCAGTTTTTCAATTATAGGGTGAAATAGGCTCTCCAGTATATTATTGGTTACAGTAGAATTTGACATTGTCTTTTCAGAAACTAATTTGTCAGCATTTGTTAATATTAAAAATGTGTATTTTCTTCAATCCATCAATGCAAAATGTAGGAATCTGCCCAATGGAAATGAAGGCCATAGAATATCAAGATTTATACATAAGAGTGTTTATCTTTGCTAACATCACAAGTTCAAAATTTGCTTTGCTTGAAGGTTAAAAGGGCTTGTGTTTCTTCAGAGCAGCTGGAGGCTGGAAGCAGCAGGGGAGGGGACCACTGGCTTGTCAGCCAGAGTGGCTGTGAATGGGAGCAGGGCTGGGCACCACCAGGTCAGGAGCTGGAACACCATCAGCTAATCTGGAGGGAAGCGGCTGTGAAGCAACATCATTAAAATCTGGTCTGCAGAACCTTGTAAGAGAGAAGCAGGTCCCATTGTTTTTATTTGTTTATATTTTTTGTTGTTGACTTACTTTATATTTCTTTTTTTTAATGACGTTTATTGGGATGACATCCTCCTACATAATAAAAGCATAATATGCAAATCAACCTAATGGCAGAACGGCCAGTCGGCAGGGGGAGGGGCCGGCGAGCAGGTGGTGCCAGGCCAGTCGAGGTGTGTGCCAGTGGGCAGAGGGAGGGGATGGTGATGGGGGGCGGGGAGGCGGCAGGGACCAACAGC
>NW_006299719.1:2200623-2201096 GCF_000327345.1 Myotis davidii
GTGCGGTGGGGGGGGGCGGGGGGGGGCCTGCACTGGCCAGCACCATCACCTGATTAGCTGCCCAGTCACCTCCCACAGATGGAGCCCGGTGGCAACAGTGGTGGGGTGATGGAGGCGGTACCTTCCCCTGATCGTTCTGGTTGCCTCTCGCAAAGGGAGGTCAGTGGCAGCAGCCAGATGATGGGGGCGGCACCATCCCCTGATTGGCCTGCCTGGTTTCCTCTAGCAGAGGGTGGCCAGACTGTGGGGATCAGGCCTAAGCCATTCCCTGAGGGCTTCTGGACTGTGAGAAGACATAGACCAGGCTGAGGGACAATCTCCCCCCACCCCCCCGGCCCTGAGTGCACGATTTTTGTGCACCTGGTCTCTAGTTGGTTAATAAGATTATATAGGTTTCAAGTGTACTTTTCTGTGATACATCACCTGCGTATTGTATTGTATTTTGTACCTACCACCCAATGTAAGAGAGAAGC